>NC_053023.1:414682998-414886685 GCF_003073215.2 Triticum urartu
TGGGTTTTTTTCTCTCCATATCAACCATTTTATATTGCGTACGTGTGAAATGACTGTTGCTTCTTCCGACTAACTTACTGTGTGATTTGACTGCTCATTTAGTGGCCCCTACACGTACTCCCCTACGTGTATGCAACAGTCACACGTACACATGGACGCAAAAATGCACGCGACGCCCTAATGCATGCATGTCTGAGCACACGGCGGAACACACACGGTCATGCTCAAGTGCTCAACCTACAGGTGCATGCACACACATACTCAGCCAGGGTGAGCTAGTGACTGTATAAACACTGGAAAATGTATATATTGGGCGCAATGGGCATATTATGAAGTCCACTGACCGTATTTTTACAAATATATAGTGACAGACAATGTATTTATCTCATTTGAAATTAAGCCATATTAACCGGAGAGGAGGCAGTATGGACTAGCATTACTTTGTTGTGTCCCGTCAACTTGCCGAACGAGGAGAAGGTTGCAGGACGGGAGAAGCTTGCGTGCGGTGGCTCGCGGGACAAGGAGAAACTTTTGACTAATGAAAGCTCTCCCTCTCTCAGGCGGTGGATGTGCAACAGTTAACTTAGTGTAAGATTGCCAGAAGCATACACTATACTAGTACTATTATTGTTCGACTTCCCGAAGAGGCGAACAACCAAGCGCAAAGTTTACTAGTACTAGTACTACTACTATAGTCTATAGATGTATGTACTATACTAGTACTAGGAACCGGATGGAGGAGCGTCTGCACTCTTATTATATTTTTAAAATGTGATAAAGCAATCTTCAACACATTTGATTCTCTTCGAGGGTTCTCGCATGTGATAATGGAATATGATTGCATGGAACACTCGCCACAATTCTCACTTAATTCTGGCTCATATCCTGTTACAAATAGGAGCGTTGGGTAATATTTCCTTTTTTTTGTTATTCAGCATGTAAACAGGTCAGCAAACCTTGCGGCGCATCTTTGTGCGAACCGTGCTTGCTGCACTTGGAATGTGGCCGAGAGCTGGTGATGTCTACTACACAACCTTCTTCTTGTAGGCGTTGTTGGGCCTCCAAGTGCAGAGGTTTGTAGGACAGTAGCAAATTTCCCTCAAGTGGATGACCTAAGGTTTATCAATCCTAGGAGGCGTAGGATGAAGATGGTCTTTCTCAAGCAACCCTGCAACCAAATAACAAAGAGTCTCTTGTGTCCCCAACACACCCAATACAATGGTAAATTGTATAGGTGCACTAGTTCGGCGAAGAGATGGTGATACAAGTGGTATATGGATGGTAGATAAAGGTTTTTGTAATCTGAAAATATAAAAACAGCAAGGTAACTAATGATAAAAGTGAGCACAAAAGGTATTGCAATGTATTGAAACAAGGCCTAGGGTTCATACGTTCACTAGTGCAAGTTCTCTCAACAATAATAACAAAATTGGATCATAAAACTATCCCTCAACATGCAACAAAGAGTCACTCCAAAGTCACTAATAGCGGAGAACAAAGGAAGAGAATATGGTAGGGTACGAAACCACCTCAAAGTTATTCTTTCCAATCAATCTGTTGGGCTATTCCTATAAGTGTCACAAACAGCCCTAGAGTTCGTACTAGAATAACACCTTAAGACACAAATCAATCAAAACCCTAATGTCACCTAGATACTCCAATGTCACCTCAAGTATCCGCGGGTATGATTATACGATATGCATCACACAATCTCAGATTCATCTATTCAAACCAACACAAAGTACTTCAAAGAGTGCCCCAAAGATTCTACCAGAGAGTCAAGACGAAAACATGTGCCAACCCCTATGCATAGGTTCATGGGTGGAACCCGCAAGTTGATCACCAAAACATACATCAAGTGGATCAATAGAATACCCCACTGTCACCACGGGTATCGCACGCAAGACATACATCAAGTGTTCTCAAATCCTTAAAGACTCAATCCGATAAGATAACTTCAAAGGGAAAACTCAATCCATTACAAGAGAGTAGAGGGGGAGAAACATCATAAGATCCAACTATAATAGCAAAGCTTGCGATACATCAAGATCGTACCACCTCAAGAACACGAGAGAGAGAGAGAGAGAGATCAAACACATAGCTACTGGTACATACCCTCAGCCCCAAGGGAGAACTACTCCCTCCTCGTCATGGAGAGCACCGGGAAGATGAAGATGGCCACCAGAGAGGGATTCCCTCTCCGGCAGGGTGCAGGAACGGGTCTAGATTGGTTTTCGATGGCTACTGAGGCTTCTGGCGATGGAACTCCCGATCTATTGTGCTCCCCGAAGTTTTTAGGGTATATGGATATATATGGGAGGAAGAAGTACGTCGGTGGACCTCCGGGTTGTCCATGAGGCAGGGGCACGCCCAGGAGGGGTGAGCGCGCGCCCACCCTCGTGGGCAGCCTGGGACTCTCCTGGTCCATCTCCGATACTCTGTGGGCTTCTTCTGGTCCAAAAATAAGTTCCGTGAAGTTTCATGTCAATTGGACTCCGTTTGATTTTCCTTTTCTCCGATACTCTGAAACAAGGAAAAACAGAAAGTGGCACTGGGCTCTAGGTTAATAGGTTAGTCCCAAAAATCATATAAAATAACATATAAATGCATATAAAACATCCAAGGTTGATAATATAATAGCATGGAACAATCAAAAATTATAGATACGTTGGAGACGTATTATCTGGCTTGATGAAACACCTCGCTTCCTATTTATTTTTTTGCGGGGTACCTCGCTTCCTAGTGACCAGTGTCTTGGCTGATCGTCGTAAGAATGCTTATATATGAATAAAGCTCTCTCATTTACCCTCAAAAAATATTAAGCCATATTAACCGGAAAGGAGGGAGTATCGACTAGCACTACTTTTTGGTGTGTCCCGTCAACTCATAGAACGAGGAGAAGCTTGCAGGACGAGGTGAAGCTCGCTTACGCCTTTTGACTAATGCAACCTACCCTCGCCCAGGAGGTGGACTTGCATCAGTTCATTCGGTGTCATATTGCCAGAGGCATACACTATAGTACCGAACATGCGGAGTACCATCATTGTTCGACTTCACGATAAAGTACTCAGAGGGATACACTGTAGTACCAATTGCCAGAGGCATACTACTACTAGAACCGCATGGTGGAGCGTATGTACTCTTATTTTTTTAATCTCTGATAAAGTACACATTTATTCCGGAGAAGGGCGGAAAACGGCAGCCCAACATGTAATGATGATATCGATCAACCATGCTCGAATATATCTTGGCCTCCGTGCGAGCCCGTCTGTGTGTTCTCGCTCCTCGTCTCTCTCAAGGAACGG
This sequence comes from Triticum urartu, assembly GCF_003073215.2. Lineage (NCBI taxonomy): Eukaryota > Viridiplantae > Streptophyta > Magnoliopsida > Poales > Poaceae > Triticum > Triticum urartu. The sequence goes on from NC_053023.1 coordinate 414,686,304, forward strand.
CGGATTGTCCATTTTGCCGTCAATTGAGATCAGTTTGCTCACACTCCGGTCCCACATGTTAGTGATATGCCAAGAGGAGGTGCGTTGACCGACTGGCCATACGCGTACTTGGTTTTGCACCTTCATACTACTCCTCCCTCCGTCACAGTTTACAGGGCGCACTTCATTATGATGCATTTCTCTCAATGCATTTCCACCACCAGAGAGACTTTAGACGAGTTTGGTTTAATGCTCAATTAATTAGGGCGTGGTAACCACAATCAAGTCCACAATTTTCTCTTGATGTACTACAGAGTGGAGTAAGTGCATGCATGTGTGTACCCGGGGTAGAAGCACTGCATGCATGTGTGTACGCATTATTTCCTCTTGTAATAGACGTCGTGCTATAACTACCAATGCTATTTTTCAGGCCGATCGCTAGTCGCCTTGGTCCCAGAGATTTTTTTTCTTTTTCTGAAGTACACTCTATAAACAGTGACAGATGGAGTAGTATGAGCGGATTCAAAGAAGAGCGTATTGATGGTTGCTTCTTCCGAGCAACTTACAGTGGGAAAGGTGGGGCTTATGATTTGACTGCTCATTACTCACTATTAATGCGACGCAATGACCGGGCTGAGTCTCCCATACGGCTGTGCAGTACCCCCTCGGTTCTTAAATATACTCCGGAGTATTTGTCTTTCTAGAGATTTCAACGAGTGACTACTCAAATATTTTTCTTTTTAAAGACTCAAATGGACTACTACATATGGATGTATATAGACATATTTTAGAGTGTAGATTCACTCATTTTGCTCCGTATGTAGTCACTTGTTGAAATCTCTAGAAAGACAAATATTTAGGAACGGAGGGAGTACACATACGAAGCAAAATGAGTGAATCTACACTCTAAAATATGCCCATTTGAAATTTGTAAAAAGACAAATATTTAGGAACGAAGGAGTATAATTTTGTGCATGGCACATGGACCCAGATGCCGAAGAGGCATCTGGCAATGCTATCAAGCTTCCATCATTTGTTTACATAATTGACATACTATACAAATAATTTTCCAGCGACATGAAATTGTACAATGGTGTGAGCTTTCAGCTTTTGTTTCATGTGTCTTGCCATCGATGCTCTTTCGGGAACAATAAAAAAACTAACTTCCTTGCTAATGCATCTCAATTATTAGCAGATTAGAGCTAATATTTACATCACAACTGAAGACAAAGTTGTGAGAAGGTGTTAAATTAAAATTGATCCATGCTTTTATTGGCAGCTACGTCCCCCCAGCTTTGTCTAAATCAACAAGGCATATTGGGAAAAAAGTAGCTATGTGGAGCATGCAACATTCCGATCATTTTGTGAAATTCCACTAAAATAGAGCTGAGTGTCCCTGTTCCAAAGATATTAAGTGTGATTACAATAATAGAGGACTGCTGATGAAACAATAAACACACAAATAGAAGCCAGTCACCTTTGCAGTCTCTCTTAATTCTAACTAGTTGGAGAAGATTAGGCTCGGAGTTGGATGAGGAGGATAGAGCAAAACCAATCTCCCTTTGTGCAGTCGCACTGAAATGTAGAGACGTTGCCCGTGTGACATTTTAGTACAACTGCACAAAATACTCTTAAGAAAAAAGTGATTTGTGCAGTTCACCAAAAGGTCGCAATAGCAACGAGGTGAAATTGATAGCCCTGTTTGCAAAAAAGAGGTAGAAAGGAAACAATTACTGGCCAATAACAGTTGATGACACATGCGATGACAAAAAGAAGCATATTCCTTGTCCTAAGGGAAGATAACAACACGGTTGTGTTTGTCTAAAACGGTGTGAGGACGAGATTGCAATATGGAAAGTACGCCGGATGAGCTACGTTTTAGGCAAAGAATTACGGAAGATCCACATGTAGGACGTGGGAAGACGGGCAGTGGAGCAAGGCCGGAGGGGATACCTGGAGGTCGTCGGGATGTAACTAGGTGAGTGGCGGCGGGCGGAATCTGCCCATACTGCGGCAACGAGTAGGTGGCTTAGGCCCGACCGCGCCGAAGCTTGGTCAAAGAGAACAGCGTGTACCGCAGATCGGGACGTGCTGCCTCGGCGCCATCGAACGGAGAAACGATGCACGTCCTCCCTTTTCGTCGGCGGACGGGATGCGGCCGGATCAGTGACCAATGGTGAGAGAGAGAGAGGCCACCACAGCCTTGTGTGAGATACTCTGAAGAGAGACACACCAGGCAGGCAGGCTCCATTGTATATAGTGGAGCGGACTACCTTTTTCTCCATAAAAATCGTTTTATATTCTGTGTACGTGCCATTGAGCGATATAACTTTATTTAAAAATAACGCGCTAACGCATCAAGTCGAACTTTGTTTCGTGCACGCGTGGTACAAGACCTCCGTAGGTGAACAACCACTACACGAGTTCAAATTAGCACGTGGGCTGCCATTTCATACAGAAATGAGCTCCACCGTGTACCCACGTGGGTGTGTCTGGGCACGAAGCGTGAGTACGTGCATGGTGCACCTATTCTCTTCTTTTATACTTACACCACCTACGTGGGGTTGTGTGAGGGAGATACAAACATAGAGAGATATAGTGTGTGGGTTGGTGAGAGTTTTTTTTGGGGGGGAGGGTCGATCAAAAAATGTAACATATGCAATGTGTGTGAAATAGAGTCCTGGATATATCATATATATAGAGGGGGCGATTCACGAGAAGAGAGTAGAGGTATCATCGGCTTGAGGTGTCCTTAGAATCGAAGAGAGGGATGATGATGATGATGATGATGATGATGATGTGTGTGTGTGTGTGCACGCACGATCGATAAAGAGTGCCATCGAATTTGTGTGTGCCCACGTCAAAGATATAGAGTGGCTGGCCTACTGGAACGTGAGAGGGGATAGCTGCAGTTTGTCTCTGTGGCATGGATACCTACCTACAGCGCTCGACTATCGGTGTGTGGTGGGGGGGAGGGAGGCCTAATTAACTATAGAGGTACAATGGCTGGTATATGTGTGGAGGAGGAGAGAGGCCTACCTCATGTATTAAGGGAGATCGATCTACCTCATGTATTAAGGGAGATCGATTGGCATCCATGCATATGTGTAGGAGAGGAATAAGGTTGGGAGAGAGACAGAGCTAGCGTGTTGGAGGGGTGGTAGTGGAGTTGCTTCTAACAAATGGTGGGATAGGCTTGCTAGACAACTAGAGGGCATGCCTGCAATATCAATAAGAGAGGGGATGGCTGCCCGTCTGTGCACGTGCGTGTGAGAGACGGGTCAGGAGGCATGCACGAATGATGAGGGGGGATGACACGGTTGTGGTAAGCAGACGTAACTACGTAGGAAGATCAATCGTCCTTTGCCAGAGAAAGGAAAGACATAACTTGTGAGGTACGTCAATCGATGGGGGGAATATTTAAAGTCGACCTAGATATATGTTGGGAGATCGATCGGTATACATGCATGTGTGTGTTAGAAGCAAATGAGGCATGGGGAGAAGGATAGAGAGAGAGGGATGCATCTAGGAGGTGGTGCGAGAGTCATACTATATCGAGGGGGAAGGAGTGTGCGAGTACAAGATCGATGAAAAGAGTGGTGGGAGTGAGGCATGGACGGTGATAAGAGAAGAGGGGAAGCTTGTGTTTGTGCTAGGCACACCTGGCTAGAGAGGCATATCGATCGATGTGTGCCGTAAGGAAGGAGCTGGGCCTACACACACCGTGGGTGAATGACCTAAAGTGAAAAGACAAATTTGTGCGATGGAGCTAGAGAATGCTGAGGGAGGGTGAGAGGGATGCGGGTGCATGCATGCACGAGAGAAAGTTAGCGCTAGCTGCAAAGATAAGAGGATTGTGTGGGTGTAAAAGACGAATAGAGATCATACTTCATTATAAAAGGAGAATTTGGATATTTGAAGAATTTATCATAGTGTTTTAAACCAATGTATGTGTGAATATATATATATATAACGGTGATACACATGGTGTGGTTATGAATATGAAATACTACATATAATATATTTTATCTCTTCTTATAAAAAACGGAGTTGTTGATGATGGTGTGCCCGCCATCCTGCAATATAGGTCGTCCGATTTATATCTGACAGATAGGAAGGAAACTATGGCAATTTTGAAAAAAGATACCCACACCCCTCTCCATATTTGCAAATTAGGCCTCCCCCTGATCATGTTGATGTTCTGTGGAACGCATGGGTACCTTGCTAGTACTACGTATAATATATAGAACATTGATCATAATTTGGGCTAATGTGTGGCTTTTGCAGCTCAGGTCTAAATACTTGTCATAATGTAGGGGGCGGTGTACGTATGGAACATGGTTTAGATTATGAATATATAGTTAGTACATCAAATGTATTCAAAAAATAGAATTCAAGCTCATGTAGTACACATAGTTCATATCTATCTCCATAGTAATCATGTGGTGTGTTATTAAGGTAATACACCAATGATGGTTGAAGTTGGAAACAATCATGATTGTAGATTCTTATTGAAATAGAGAAATGAATTCAAATTCAGTTCAAATTGCAGCGGTAGTGTAGACATTTGGAATGCACTAAAATGTTGGTATGAGTAGCTTATATGCATCATACAGCAAGCGAAAAAATTTAATTGGACATAACATGGATTCATACTCCCTCCTTCTTCCATCTATATAGGGCGTAATGCGTTTATTAGGACCGCCTTTGACTATTGACAAGATTAATAGTACATGACATGCACAATGTGAAAATTATATCATTGAAAGAACCTTTCACAGACGAATTTAACGGTGTGCTTTGTGTAAGTTGCATGCCATATATTATTGCTCTAATATTTGGTCAAAGTTAGCATCAAAAAACACATTAGGCCCTATATAGACGGAAGGAGGGAGTAGCTTTGAATAGCATTTTTATATTAAACGGGGCAAGACTCTCTTTGTGTGGTGTGAATAGTTTTATTTTTTCGTTTTCTTTTTGGTTGAGGGAAGTGCGAATTGATTTGGTCCGTACAAGTACAATATTACATGTTAGGCTTGTCCCTAAAATTCAACCCGCGCCTTGTTATATCCTGAAAATTCAGATATCGTGCTCCCAAAACTAGCGCCTTCACAACCCGCGCCTTGCTATCCCAAAATTACAACGCACGCGAAAACTCCCTCCAGCTGCCAAATCCCGACACTCGAAATCCCCCTTCTAACACTGAGCCGAAAGGGCCGCTAGTTCAAATCGGTGGGGGGTACTTTTGTAACACACCCTACATTTTGGACAAGCGCGTCCCTAAGTCATGGTTCACCCACTCCCATCGCCTCCTTTTTGCCATTCGAAATCCCGGGCCGCCATAACCTCTCCGCTCCAGCCGCGAAACCCCACCCTCCTCCGTCAGCCACCTCACCGCTGCCCAGCCGGAGCCTCTTCCCCGATGACGTCGTCCACCGCAATAGCTCGACGTCCCTTGTCCACCTCCCCGGATGAGGATCCGTCGTCCATCTCTTCGTCCCGCCGGTTCAGCCGCCCCGTCCTCCACCTCCAAGGAGCTGCTCCGACGATCGCCTCGTCTATCGCGGCTGCTCCATCCCCACAGCGCCACCTTAACCTGCTCCACCGGAACCGCAACATCCTCACTGACTCCTCAGGTGAAGCCGAGGCCTACTCGGCGCCACCAAAGAGGTTGTACACTCATTGCATCGCACCTTCTCCTTAACTCGACCTCCCGGCGCCGACGGTGCTCCATCACGCACCCCCATGGAGCGACTACCTTGAAGTCATCGCCGCGGGCGACATCTCCACGGCGGCTCTGCCCCAGTGTGAGGCCCCTTTGGCGGCGACATCCATACCGGCCGGATTTGCTGCTGCTGCTCCGGCTCTCGCTCGCTCGCTTGCGCTGCTGCTGCTGCTCCGGCTCTCGCTCGCTCGCTTGCGCTGCTGCTGCTGCTCCGGCTCTCGCTCGATCGCCCAGCTGGTGCTCCTCCGCCTCTCGCTCGCTCGCGCTGCTGCTGCTCTCCCCCTCGCTCGTGCTGCTGCTCTGCTCCGATTTAGCTACACTTCGGTCGACTGAATCGACTTTTGGGTCAGTCAATTTTCAAGGGGTGGAGGGGCTCGCCGGAGTTAAGGAAGAACCACCCGCAGCGGGGACGGGGGCTCGCCGGAGAGATACCCCACTATCTATCTTAGGGTTCAGGGTGGGGCGGGGGGCCTAGAGGGCTGGCCGGGGCGGCGGTGGGGAGTTGTCTCAGGGTGGCGAGGTGGCGCTGGGGCCGGCAGTTCGGCCGGTGGTGGCTGGCGGCTCAGGGGGTGCAGGTTGAAGATGAACTGCAGGCCCTCCCTAAACTACATGTCAAGTGCCTCTCTGCTACCATTGCATTCAGTTTCGACGGTAACATTCAGATTCCACAGTAAATTTCAGTTTCAACAGTTAAGTTCAGAGTCAACAGTTTTTACCTCGTCTGTTGTAGTTAGGTGGTTTTTGGTGATGTAAATTTTACATCTATTTTACATCATCTATTGGAGATGCTATTAGAATCCCACTTGAGATTGACGATGTCTGTCTTATGCTGCTTCAGCCTTGACGTCCTCATCTCTTGGATTCCAAGTTAGGTCCAAATTAATGTTCAAACTTGAGTTCTAAATTAGTTGTGGGGCACATATCGAGGAAGCAATGAATAGTATCTCTGTCTAATATCTGGTTCACCTAGGGTATGCCTATATTGTTCATCTTGGGTGGGAAACAAATAATAAAGGAATCATCATCTTTCTTTTTATTAAATTAAAGCAATCATCAGCCTGCTATCATTATTTTTGGATCCATCCACTGGTTGTTACCATCACTCTAAATTTCTGCATGCTCTCCTTACATAATCTCACCATATTTTTTCGTATGCATGTCATATATTGTACACAGTCATGTTGAACATGTAGAGAAAAAGAAAAGAGTTTTGCGCGGCAATACAATGTCATGCAGACATCGCTCCATGGTGGGTTCAATGGCAAACCCTCCCCACCCCTCTCCAGATTGTAATCTAGAGGAAGATATCTGTTCTGAGGTGGATTCAGACACCACTGACCACTCCTATTTACCCCCAAGGTGTTTTCTCTACCTTGGCATGATGATGTTAGTCATATCATGCACATGTTGCCTTGCAATGCCTACTTTTGACATCATATATGTCATCTGCTTAGTTTAGACATGTTCTGTAATGCCACATGTTTAGACCACCTAGTATGACTACTAGGACTAGAGAAAGCCAAAAGGTGCACCGCCGTCACCCCCTCCTTATCGGCGACGGGAAACCTTTGTTTTACACAGTAGAGAAGTCATTGTGCTAAGGCCTCACATGCTGAGGCGTTGAATAGAATGTAGATGCCAGTTTACGGAAACAAGTATCGATAATACGTTGGTATCTCCATACTTATATTTCTTCTCTTATAAAAAACCGAGTTGGTGATGATGGTATGCGTGCCATCTTACCGTCTGATCTATATCTGACAGATGGAAATTAAACTAAAAGATACCCGCACCCCTCTCCACATATTTAGACAAGGCCTTCCCTCGTTCATCCTTATCTCCAACAACCTCATTGTTGAGCAATTAAGAAAGGAAGCCTCTGGAACAAACTGGCCTGGTGGCTGCTGCCGGTATCGTAATTCCCCATGCCTCCGCTCAGTCCGACCACCAATCACCACCACGCCCCACTCCACTTCACCTTATCTCCTATTTCTCGAGATATCATTAGTTTTTACACATGGGATTACTCCCGCATGGGTCAATCACAACAAGTGTTCTATAAAAAATGCATCTTGATGTTCCATGCAATGCACGGATCTTGCTAGTACTCCTACAGAATACTAAGTTGGTGATGATGGTGTGTCTGCCATCCGTCATTTGTGACCATTAGATCTACATCTAACGACTGTGAGGTAAGTTGTTGCCTTTTCTCACCAACATCCCACTTTTCTACCAATTTGCAGAAAAACCCATAATTAGTATCTTAAAACCAACCACATCCCTCCCTGACCTCACCAAAATAGCACAAGGAATATATTCTAATTGAAACATAGTATATCTCTAGTGATATATGTATATCAAAATTAGAGTGTTTTGTATCAAGTTTGTGAATAAGTATTATTCTAATTATGATTCGTTGCAATGCACATGAAAATTGCTAGTATTTCCAACCATGTAATTTTTTTCCTAGTATTCCATAGTTTCGAGTTTTCCATCAAGATATTAGTCACTCATGGTTGATATTTACTTTCAATCATGTACACATATGCACTATGTAACTAGCCTTGCTTATTGGGTTCCAAAGCTTAACTTTCACTCCTACTTACGATATGTAGAGTATTTAACAAAAAAACTACCACTTTCAACCAGCCCTAGGAAGAATCTATTGTACAAAAAATAGCAAAAACATACCCAAAATTTATTAATCCATGCCAAAAACTACTACCTAATACTCCCTCCGTCCCACAATGTAAGACGTTTTTGCAAGCTAGTTTAGCTTGCAAAAACATCTTATATTATGGGACAGAGGGAGTACCGATTAGGTTAGTTTAAACCCATTTATGATGGGTTGGCCCACACGTCCGTGCTGACGAGGCAGCTTAAACCAACACATTTTGTTTGACCGTTGACACGAGGGACCCACATCTGACCTTCTATCCTGTTATTCCCCCTCAAATCATTATTTTTCCTGAACATTACTTCAAACAGTACTGATGCGTGTTAGTCGGTGGCGCCGGTGATGAGCGAGTTGTCCGCCGCTCCGCCGGACGGGCCGGACGCCGTGCTGGCCTCCGCACGGGTTGGCAGGCTGGCCCGAGCGTGATTCACGAGCAAGCAAGCCACCGCGCTGGCCTTCGCTCGAGCCAGATGGCTGGCCTTAGCGCGGCGTGCGCGAGCAAGCCGCCGCGCCACCGTGCCAATCTAGCTAGCAAACCTTGCAGACAAGCAGCTGGATGGAGCTATATTGGCTAGCTAGCGGCCGCGAGCGCGGAACGGAGCTGGCATCCGGACTGCCGCAAGATGGGTTCGGCACCGCCGATAGTTTTGACCTTGCCTTCTGTCGGCGGCGGTAGCTGCGTCCCATGGCCGAGGATGACTAGGTGGACGGGTCAGAGGTAGGAGGTCACTCGGGGATTTTTGTGCAGACTGACATGTAGGTCCCACAAGTCATATAAGGCATTGACTTAATGGGCGACATGGGCCCTGTTTGGATACTCTAACCAAAGTGGTGTTTGGATGGCAGGGTTAGATTGACAACAAATGTATCCAAATAGGGCCATGGGTTGAAACATGCCTATAATGACACTTTGTAGAGTAGTCGTTTCTTGGTAGGGCTGGTTGGTAAGAGCATGTACAATGGTTGATAAGGTAGTCTTATCTTAAGTCTGCCACGTATGCAAGTGGTAGTAGTTTCTTAGCATTATTAGTGATTTCTTGCATTATTAGGGGTTTCTTGTAAGGAACAATGTACTACTAACGACAAAAGGCGATTCTAGGTTGCGTTGTACTCCAACAAGTACTACTAGTGGTCAAGGGAGTGTATACCTCGTTTTGTGGGTTCGATCCCGGCCGAACGCATGGCGGCCTTTTTTTAAATAGTAACTTCGCTGTGAGCCAATATTTTACACGGGTAGTTTGAGTTTTGAAGTCAAACGGACGTGCGGCACCACAATCTGGGTGCACTGGATAGCCTAGCCACGTGAACGGGTTTTCCTTCCCAGCATCTCGTGGCTCGCGTGCTCGCCCTAGCCGCACCTCGCTTGCAGCTTCCTCATCAGCTAGTAGCATATTTAAACTAGCGCCTCCCAATTAGGCCCGAGGAGCCAGAAAAGCCTGATGGGGCATTGGGAACTATGCAGTATGGCTCTGTACGTAAAGTGCTATACTACTACTCTGTAGCTTGTGGCATTGCACGCATGGACTTCACTCCATTATCGGCTCTACTATAAAAGAACTTCCTCTTGTCGTGTTTTTTTAAACGGAGGCAAAAGCTTTGCTTCATCTCATTCATAAAGAAGCAACTAGTAACAAAGTTCGACGAGATCCATTACACCTCTACAAATGGAAGCGAAAAGCCTAGTCTCGCTGTATCAAATAACTCAAATGTTCCGCCCCCGCAGTAACTGTCGCTGATAAATAGGTTGCTAGTGTGTGCGTGAGAGGAGCAGCTGAGTAGGCCAGCTGCGTGAGAGGAGCGGCTGAATAGAGCACCGAGAGTACCCACTAGGACACTATGTAGGTGTACTTTGCCTCCATTGATAGTACAGCGATGGTTCTAGAGAACAGTAGTACCCTCCACTTCCAACTGTAGCTCCTTGGCCCTGAGATTCAAGGGACACAACTGGTGCACTATACTAAAAGTACAGTACATCACACTACTAGTTGAGAAAGTAGTACTAGTACTACTACAGTACGAGTACATACTCCTCCGTCACATAATGTAAGACGTTTTTTGACACTAGTTGGTGTGTACAAAAAATAGCAAAAACATACCCAAAATTTCTTAATCCACGCCAAAAACTACTAGCTAGTGCCAAAAATTTCTTACTAGTGCTATTATTAACAGTATAATGCAATCCCATAATGTCACATAATACTAGTACTAGTAGTAAATAATAGCCTCACCCCTTCGCTAAGGAACGATCTACAGTTGGAAGGGACGAGGCCCTGCGGTTACTACGCTCTTATCTCCTCCTTGCCAGTTCCCCTCCCCCTGAAGAGAAGGCAGTTCGTGGCTGCTCCCATGGATTCGCAAGGTGGTTCTTCTCCTCGTCGGGGCTGGGAGACCTTGGATGACGATCCTCTGGGAGAAATCGCACACCGCTCCGACGTCCTCACCGCCGCAAGACTCGGTGCTTCCTGCACCAACTTTTTCAAGACATTGCTTAAAAAGGCTTGGGAAAAGACCATGCTTGTTGGTCTTCCATGCGTCCTCGAGGAGAAGGTTCTTCTATGGGACAATCCTTCGAATAGTCCACCGCTCCCTGGCCATGGTTGCACGTTGACTCCGCTAGAGTTGCCGACGTTGAGAGGTAGTCGGATTTTTTCCGATGAGCAGGTCTGTAATGGAGTTTGATCATGTAGTACTTTGTTATTCCATTTCCATCTCGTAATTTCTCCGCTGCCCACCGTCTTATATATAGGTATGTGTCAGTGCCATCGAAGATTGGCTTGCATACCTCCGGTCGGATACCACCATCATTTTGCACAACATCCACAGAAGTGCTGCCGTTTCGGTAGACCCTTCTCCACCATTAGGATCGGCCTTTCGGACTGGCTGGGCTTGAATACGTATGATGATGCCTACATGAGTTTGAAGAAGATAGCAATTGCGGACCCGCCGACAAAGCGACACGGCTACAATGATTACTATCTCATCGTGGTGTTCGACATAAGGATTGCCATCAATGCAAGAGGCAGTAACGGCAGAGGCTGGCGCGTGTTGGCGCCGGCAGATTTGTACCCCTACACGTTCGAAGACGTCGTGCGCCATCTAGGCCGCATCTTTGCGGTGACAAGCCAGGGGACTTGTTTCATTTGGTTGCCATCCTACGATACGGGGGATTACAAACGGAATGCACAAACTATCATTTGCATCCCTAACGGTACTCCAGTATTTTGCAGGGACCAGTCATCCCGCGATCAAAATAAGATCGCCGATCCTGGATGTGCATTTGCATCCGCGATTCGGTCTAACCTGGAACCTTGTAGCTGATATTGGCATATTGGGATCAACTATCTTAGCAGTCGTTACCCATGGTACCACTGATGTGCAACATGGTCACACAATCTACCACTATCGGATCGTCACCATCTACCCACGTATTCCATTTTTAACCCTCTCGCCTTCTCTTTCATTGTTGTACTAGTACTCTACTTATGTACTAGTAGGAGTACTTTTTACCTTGGAGGACGCGTATAGCTAGCTAGGCCCTTGAAGACTTGAACCCACTAGCTGCCACCATTTTTGTTTTTCCATGTCTTACTATCTCATCCAGGTAGCCAGGAGTGGCTATATATAATAAGCCGGTTATTTTACTCCCTCTATATCGGAGTAGTACTATTTGTTGCACAGTATTACTGATCGCCATATTTGAGCACAACATTATTATGCATGGACCTTGACTATGTACGTAACTATGTGTCCAGATCTGAGATGCCACGTGTACCAGATGAACGGCGCCGAGTTCGACCCCCGTGATGCTATGTGGGTGCCGAGGAACACTCTTGGAGAGTACTCGCTTTTCATTGGGGATAGCTACCCCATTGTGAAGCGGATGCCACCTTCCGTGCACGACACGGAAGGCCTGCCGTTCATGAAGCATGGTTGTGTCTTTAATGCGCACCGCCGGATGAACGACATGCTGGGACACGCTATTCCTGATTTATGCCGCTTCAGCTTGGATGAGTCTCCATCATGTGGAACCGGACTAGAAAGCAGCGACAATGATTCCTGTTGCCCACCGCTATGGATTGTGCCATCCATGAAGACCACCTGGGACTGGAACCTGGAGGAGGACATGTAGCCCATCTATAACATGTAAGTGGAGTATGGTAAATTGTGAACGGTAGCGCTGTGAATATATGTAGACTAGTCATGCACAAATTTATTACATGAATTGGAGATGAACTTGTGTGGCATATTGGCATTTGTCCTTTAGAATTTATTACTAGTAAATGTTTTATGTGTACGTGCAACTTGTGTGGTTGTTGCATGGGCTCCAACATGCTCTTTGAGAAAAAAAAGGTGGCACAGCTTTGGATATATGTGACGTGGCGGCATCATACAGTAGCATCGTTCGCTATAGTTGTAGTACACTCCTACTAGGATGAAAACTCCTATAAAACCTTGCACTTGGCTCTTTGCCTCTTTGGGAGGTTCAACAGTTCGTACTCGTGTGAACCTTGCACTTGGCTCTTCGCCTCTTCGGAAGGTCCAACAATGATGATACTACAGTACAATATGCTTCTGGCAATCTGACACCGATTGAACTGCTGCACGTCCACCGCGTGGGCGAGGGAGAGGGAGAGGGAGAGGGCGCTGTAGTAAAAACCCTCTCCTCGTCCTGCGAACCACCACGCGCGTGGGTGAGGGAGAGGCATAGTAAGCAAGCTTCTCCTTGTTCGGCGAGTTGATGGGACACATCAAAGAAGTACTAGTACTAGTCCATACTGCGTCCTTTCCGGTTAATATGGGTTAATTTGAAATGATAAAAATACACTGGCGGTCAACGCATGTAACAATACGCTCTTTATGGTCACTATATATAGTTTTGCGATGATTATACGATCACTAGCTCATCGTAGATCACCGTATTGCACCCTACTGACCGGCCACATAGTTTCTAGGTCCCACGTGTCAGTTGGCAGAGCAAAGAAATCAGTTAAACAAAACTTTACGCGGGCGTGATAGGAGTCCAACCCTTGCACGCGAACCACCCTGGCTGTGTATGTGAGTGCATGCATGTGTACTCCCTCGATCTTCCAACAAAGAGTGTACATCGGCTAAAAAACAAAGAGTGTAGTACATCTACACTTCTAATGCATTTAGCCTTTAATCTAAATCGATATTGATTGACTAATGCACCAACTTGTGCTCTAGGTATAGGCTACATGTCTATCCTTAATTACAGCATGCAACGACCTTCATTTAATCTTCTTCTCTCAATGGTCGCATGCACACATAAGTCTGCTACTTTTTGGCGTTAATTATGCCCTGGTCAATGTGTAAATCTCTAAATGTACAGTCTTTCACAGACGTAGGGAGTAGGTTGAGCACTTGAGCGTGAGCGTGTGTGTTGCGTCATGTGTTGTGTGCCGCATGGGTGCGTGAGTGTTGCGTGTGTCCATGTGTACGTGTGAGTGTTGCATGTTGCATGCATGCATGGGGCTTACTCCCTCCCATTGACATGTTCATATTTCAAGCTTCCTCTGTTCCCTCCATATGTTGATACTCCCTCTGTTCCCAAATACGGAGTAAAATCCCCCCTCTGTTCCCAAATACAGAGTAAAATCCTCCCTCTGTTCCCAAATACAGAGTATTTGTCTTTCTAGAGATTTCAACAAGTTACTATGTACGGAGCAAAATGAGTGAAGTGAGCGTAGAGGCATAGAGATAATGTAGAAACGAAGTCTTCGCCATCCATTATTCCCCATCTCGGTCAGAGAGAACTATTCAACTAGTCTTCACAGTGAAGTGACATTACACGCTGCAGTAGATGGGACACTTAATTAATAAGCTGAACCAGTGTGTTGGTGTTGCTAAATCAGCCTTACCCAGTACTACCATCATGTTTGCCAGTAGAGCACGCTTCTGTCCTCCATTAACTAACATATGGGCCCTCTTGTGGTAGACCCACATGTCATTGGTGTAACTATTTACACTCTGAAGGACGGTATATCCTGGTAGTAGTAGTAGAATTGAGATCTAATGCACTTACTTCCCCGTCTTCCACTCTTCTTCCTCCTCTCTTCTTCTTCCTCCTCTCTTCCCCACGTCGGTCGCACACCATTTCCCCCCGCTCACTGCTCACCCGCCCACGCTATCTTCCTTGGTAGCTAACGCGTACCATATCCCCCCGCTCAGTGCTCGACCACACGAGGAGAAGCTTCTTTGCTCGCCCGCCCGAATCCACTCCCCCGCTGGCTCGCAGGCACCGAAAACCCTAATGGCAGAACCGACTGACACGCAGAGCCACGATTGGAATTCCCTCCCCGATGTTCTCTTGGAGCAGATCTGTAATCGTATCAACCTACTCAGCACCGTCCATCTTGCCGCATGCTCGGTGTCATTGTACCGTCTACTCATCTGCAACCGGCCGGCTCTTTTCAAGACACCCTGCTTGCTGATGCCCGATCCTCGCAGGTGGCCCAGACACCGACTTGACGATCCTATGGAGGTTGTCGTGGTGCCCCTCGACATGCTACCACTACCCGTCCACCTGTCCTTCATGCGCGGCCACTATTGGGCGGGCATGAAGGCCAACTGGATCGCCCTCATCCACCAATCCGGTAGTCCGTGGCGTCTCATGGATATCTACACCCAGCGAGAGATCACCCTTCCATCGTTGGATACCTCCACCATCGAGCCTCCCGGCCCGCCGGACACTCCTGCCTACTACGCACGAGACGCGTCAAGCTTTTGGCTCGACCTTTTTTTTGCTGAAAGTTGTAATCTGCGAAGTGCCCACACCATCAGAAGACTACATGGATTACAAGCTCATTGCCTTGTTCAACATGGGATTAGTCTATCTGGAATCCGGTCACCATACATAGTTATGGCCCATCGTCAATCCTGTTGAGGCAACATTTTTGTCTGATGCTATAGTGCATGATGGCATCGTTGCCCATACTGGTGGAATCTATCGTCGTGTAATTGTTCTATCCCATCTCATCTTTACCTTATGAATACGACTGCATGTTCATTGTTACAAATTTTGAATAGATGGTATGTATATAACCCCATCATTGCTATTTGTTCCTCTCATTTCCTAGATTTTTATGACCACACATGTTATTGTTAGAGTTGATATGAGAACAATTGGCATCTAATGGTTGTTACAATAGATATTATGAGAATAACATCATGATTGCTATATGTTACTCTCATTTCCAAGATTTTTATAACAACGCATGTTAGTGCTTAGAGTTGATATGAGAACAGTAGTAGTAAGTGATATGGTAGAATATGAGTAGGCTCTGTCATAGCTGTTTTCCTCTCGTTGTTACATGATGTTTGAGCCATGACATATTGCTAGAATATGAAAGACATTGGCTTATTTTTTTAACTTGGGGTATGATTATGACCACGGCATTGCAATTCTCTGTCTATGATATGTGTCACTGTTATAATAATCTTAATTCCACACATACTCTGAACATGATTGTTTATTTTTGTCCTTTTGGTCTCCAATTTGAATTGTTGCGGTAGACGCAAATGCGCTGGCCTTCATGATTCCAGGACCTGGAATCATACCAGCCGATGGGTGGTGGTTTATCGCTCGTTCAGCTGACGGCGGTCATTTGATGCTCATTCGCACGCACCAAATTGACCAAACCATTACATCAAACCACATGAAGTACAATGCCTGGGGCATTCGTGACATTGATGGCTATGGCTGCTTCGTGTTCGAGAAAGATCTCAGCTCCATTGGGCCAGGCGTATTCAACTAGAGGCGGATTTACAGCCTCGGCAACCACTCCATGTTCCTCGGGCTCAAATATCCGATCATCCAACCAATCATCGATCATGTCACCGGCGATGATTACCGTGCTATGCAACTTCCATTCGCCAGGGGGGGCTGTGTTTACACATCATTTCATGGGTTTCATGAATCACCATATCCAGAGATTCATCGATACAACTTGTTGCCAGATAATCTTCAGTGTGTGAAAGGCATCAAGCTTCCATGCGATGGATGGCTTTTGCAAACCCAACATGCGGCGATGTGGGTCATGCCAACAGCAAATATGCACAACTTGATTCGTACTGATATCTAGACTGTGCCATGTATTCTGCTGCTGTAGCACGAGCCTCTTTTGTTGGATATTATGTACTGTTGTTAGTTTGAAGCACTCCTCTTGTTTGAGGGATAGATACCTTTCTGGGATCAAGTGCATCCTAACTCACTTGCGCAGGATGTACTGATAATGATGATGGAGATGTTGTGAAGTGTATAATGATGATGGAGATGTTGTGAAGTGTATATATATAGATGGAGTGCTTCAAGTGCGTACTTGTTAGTTAAACCTATGGTTAAAATGTGACACTAAATACGACTAGTAAGTAGTATAGTAGCAATACTAGTATACGTCGGTCAAATTATTCATCATGTCCACACATTGAATTGACGTGACAATACGCTGCGCGTGAAGTGACACAAGAATCCCGGTGGCATGTTTGGGTATTCTGCACTTCATATTTGGAGTACCACTTATCTGTCGAAATCTTTCATCGTTCACTTAAAACAGTCGATTGGTCATACATTGAGTACCATATAACTGTAATTAACCGATGCAAGTCGAAGAAGGATTGGTCGGTGCTGCCGGCTGGCGTCAAGTTCGATCACATAGATCAGGAGCTGATCGAGCACCTTGAGGCCAAAGTGAGTGCTGATAGCGCGAGATCTCACCCTCTGATCGATTTGTTCATACCAACCATCGACAGCGAGCACGGCATATGCTACACCCATCCTAAGAAACTTCCAGGTAAGACACCGATCGGCCGTCTACTTGCACAAACATATTCCTTTGTTTATAGCTCTATTTTTCTTTTTAGACGCAGACCTGGTGAAGCAATTACAATTTGACAGTTAATAAAAGGTGAAACAAGTGACTGCAACATGCCAAAGATGTTATGAAAATGCTAACTACGTACACTAAAACATGTATTCGACAATACTGCAGGTATCACATTGAGTGGCCTAAGCAAGTATTTCTTCCAGCGCAATTCCAGGGCGTTCAAAAGGGGCACGTGGACACGTCTCAAGATACAGTCGGAGTGCGGCATGCACGCGATGTGGCACAACACCGGCAATACCTTGCCAGTGATGGTCAACGGCCGGCAGACGGGCAGCAAAAAGGTTGTGGTGCTGCACACCAACAAGAACTTTGACTAGCATAGGACCAACTGGGTGATGCACCAGTACCACCTCGGGGACCTGGAGCAAGAGAAGGAGCGGGAGCTGGTCCTCTGCAAGATTTTCTACCAGACGAACACTAAGGCCAGGAGTAAAAAGATTATAAGTTAGTTTGGTATTGGTACTTGTACTACCTTGTCGTCTGCAAGTTGGTATTGTTGTTAACGATCTTTTGGTATGAACTTGGCATTTGCTTCCAACCATCATGCCGAGGGTCGACGTGGATATAAAAGCTGAATCATTTGTTTCGAAACGAATTTTCAGGCACCTGATTTTTTTATGGGTAGCATAAGCACCTGCCGTTTGAATTCCCAGTTCATGCATTTATTATCACGATGAAAAAACAATATCCCTGCTGCATCCCAATTATCAGTCTGTACTTGCAGAATTCTCTCGTTTATTGAGAACGTATATTGTTTTTTCAGGTCGAGCAAGTTTCAACTGGGCTGTAGACTGCCCAGGCTTCGTTTTGTTTTTAATAGGCCCGGCCCGTGACGACAACGGGGCACAAAGATTCAGCAGGTATCTACTCGCCTCTGGCCCGCCAGCGTTAGTTATATTTTGTCCTACAACATCCGCAGGCAGTTTTTTTACTGAATCAAACACACATCCCAGTTCTATTTTCCTCTTGAAACGCATGTCCTACATCCGTTTTCTAATCTCTACATATAGTTTCACTAGTTCATATACACGTATCATTATATTGAAAATATATAAAATTCCCTTTTCATATTTACATTCTTATTTTTGTTGTTGTTTTCCCTCCCAACACTGATTTTTTTACCACTGGTTTTCCCTTAAACCAACTCAATTGTCCCATGTCTTATTTGCTTACAAAAACAAAATGATTTTTTTGGCAAATCAATACATTTTTAAAAAATGTTTATCATTTTGGGATTACAAAAGTTCGGACTCCACCGAAATATGCAAAATAAGGTTGAACTTTTTGAACGTGGTCCTGGGCAGAAAATGGGTTGTAATAAATTACTTAAGAATTAGCAAATGGGCTGTAAATTATTAAAAAATAGCAAATGGGCTCTATGTTTTTTGCCACAGATTTGGTGGCTGACATGTGGGCCTACTAAGTTCATGCGTACACAAGGTTTCTCAAAAAAGAAACTTAGTCAACAATCGACTCTACCAGCATCAGACCGTTAGATGTCAATCTAACGGCAATCGTGCTTCTTCAGTCTCTCATCTTCCTGCCCCAGCTGCCCAAACCAGCACCGTCGGAACCGCCTGCTCCCGCCTCCCGTGGCTAGTTGTGCTGCCGGGCAGGCCTCACGGCCCCATCACATACTCGCATCCCTGGTCTGTCTATCCCTTTACTCACCCACACCTCCTGTTATTTTTCGGCGATGGTAGCCAAACCAGTCAACCCTCGTACTCTCCACCGCGTGGGCAGCCACTGCCGTGTCTTCCCTGGCTCTGTGTCGTTCCCTTCGTAGGCCTCGCAATCGTCCACCACCCTGGTGCTCTCGGCGCGGCGTGGTCAACATGGTCAATGAACGACATCCATCGGAAGTTGACTGTATGTGGAGAGGCTGATAGCTGGGTCCACGGTCGCTCCTTATTACGCACAAAATAATGATTCCTCCACCTGACATCTGGGACCCGTCGGAAGGGCCTCTGTATTTCACGAAAAAACATTCCCCCTGCTGACAGGTCGGACCGACCAACTATATCTTCGCACTCAAGGAAGTGCCTCCTTATTGCGCACAAAAAAATGAATACCCCCCTGCCAGCTGGGACCCACCATAATGGGAGGCTAACTTGTGGGCCTACTAAGTTGACGGGGACGGAGGGCTTTGTCAACTTAGTTAATATATGAACGATTCAAGCTCCAGTGACCATACGATGTCCATCCAACGGCCGTAGTGCTTCTTCAACCTCTGTTCTTCTTGCTCCAGCCGCCCAAACCAGCGCCGGTCGTGTCGCGTGCTCCTGCCTCTCGTGGCCGGCAGTGATGCCGCGGAGGCCTCACCGCCATCTACTACTCCCACCGCTGGCCAGACCATCCCTCTACTCACCCACACCCCCTGTTATTCTGCGGCGACGGCAGCCTCACACCACAGTCGAACCAGCGAACCCTCGTACTCCTCTCTGCGTGGGCATCCACTGTCGCGTCTTCCATGGCTCCGCGTCGTCCCCTTCCTAGGCCTCGCCGTCGTCCACCGCCTTGGTGCTCTCGGCACGGCGTGGTCAATGTGGTCAACGACCGACTTTCACCGGAAGAGTACTGTATGTAGAGAGGCTGACAGCTGGGTCCACGGCAGCCGCAAGGAAGTGCCTCCTTATTACGAGAAAAATAACTATTCCTACACCTGACAGCGGGGACCCACCAGACGGGCCACCGTATTTCGTGAAAAAAAACGTTTCCCCCCTGACTGCTGGGACCCACCAGCTACATCTTCGCACGCAAGGAAGTGCGTCCGGGCAAAAAATCAATTCGCCCCCTGACTGCTGGGACCCACCAGCTATATCTTCGCACGCAAGGAAGTGCCTGATAGTTGGGACCCAACTGGTCGAAGCGTACGTAGCGTTGTCATTCTGGTCGCGAACGTGTACGTACATACTGGTCGATGTAGAGCATGCATGTGTCGTCGTAGAGGCGCGCATGTAGCATGTACACGTACGTACATCGGCCAGTGTGCAAGAAAGAAAATACGGCCACGTACGTACATACGGGGGGGTCTCGAACGCCTACTCGCGCATACGTACGGCCAGGGCTCGTGTACATGGCTGGGTCGGAACGGAGAAACTGCTTCGTCGTCGTGTTCATGGGGAGCCAACCGGCTGGGTCGGAACGGAAAGTGTCGTCGTGTTCATCGGGAGGGCTTGGACGGAACAACCGATGGAAACAAGGCCTGGCGTGCCACAGAACGGAGGAAACGGCCATGTGTTCGACCGGCCACATTCGAAACGGGATCCTATTCATCGGGAGGGGTCTGGCGTACCGCAAAACGGAGGAAACGGACCTCCTACGGTCGAAACGGGGTCCTGTTGATCGGGAGGGGTGTGGCGTACCGCAAAACGGAGGAAACAGACTTGTGTTGGAGCACTATGGTCCAAACGGGGGTCCTGTTCATCGGGAGGGGTGTGGTGTACCGCAAAACGGGACTCCACGGGATACTGTTCATCTCCACCGTCGACCCCCTCCAGCCTCCACGGGCTACTGTTCATCCACCGTCGACTTCCTCCAGCCTCCACCTGCGACTGTTCAGCCACGGGCTCCTGTTCATCTGGCCTCCACCGCACGCTACTCCACCGGCTACTGTTCAACCAGCCCTCTCCATGGGCTCCTGTTCAACCACCCCTCCATGGGCTACTGTTCATCCAGCCCTCCACCATCTACTGTTCATCCAGCCCTCCACGGGGTCGTCCTATTCATCCAGCCCTCCATGGATCCTGTTCATCGAGCCCCAACCGGCTCGATCGATCGGGGTCCTGTTCATCCAGAGGCAACACCACAGGGTCCTGTTCATCCACCCCCACCGGGGACTGTTCATCCAAACCCCCCCAGCAACGCTCACTGTTCAGCCAGAGACAGCATCGATCGACTTCAGTTAGCAGCAGTAGCGAAGGAATCGCTCGATCGGGTTTAGTTAAGAGCCATCGGTCGATCGCTCGGGTTCGGTAACGCGTAGCCTGCAGTGCAATCGCTCGGGTTCAGTAGGCGAACGCCTCGCTCGAGTTCAGTTAGACCCCAACGCCTCGTGCTCACGCGCGGGCGTGTTTGAGAGAAATGCGCAAACCTCCGTGCATCGCTTGGCCCCGACCACCCACCATATTTTCCTCGCCCTCGCTTCTACCATGGTTTTTTCCGTCATGGACGGCCCCAAGAATGTCATGCAGCTGCGTCTCCGGCCCGCCCAGGATGAAAAGCCCATTTTCTGTCATGATTTTTTTATCATAGAAGTATGTCATAAGTATGACAGAATTTTTTGTCACAATTATGATGAAACCGGGTTTTTTCACAATTATTGTCATAGAAGTGTCATAAGTATGACAGAATTTTTTTTCGTTCGGCCCAAAATATCACGGATGTGTCTTTTTTTGTAGTGTGGATGCGGCAACTGGATGAACCTCACCTCAGGTTCGTGGCCAAGAGAGTTTACACATGCTACGAGATGCACAGTGTAACGCCCACGATGCGTCTATAGCTCCCACGTGTCGAGGCACGACTTAGAGGCATAACTGCATGGTGGTTTTGTCGCAAGAAGGGTCATCTTCACAACATCCCATGTAATGAACAAGAAAGGGATAAAGAGGTTTGGCTTACAATCACCACTTCACACAATACTTAAATAAATCATACATCATCAAAAATACACACATAGACCGACTACGGTCAAATCCAAATCAAAAGGAAGATAACCTCAAATGCTAGATCCCCGATCATCCCAACTGGGCTCCATTACTGATCATCAGGAAACGGAACATAGTAACGACCAAGGTCCTCGGCGAACTCCCACTTGAGTTCGGTAGCATCACCTTCCCTGGTATCATCAGCACATGCAACTATTTTATTAGTATCTGTGAGTCACGAGGACTCAGCAATCTCAAACCCCGCGAGATCAAGACTATTTAAGCTTATGGGTAGGATAAAGTAATCAGGTGGAGTTGCAGCAAGTGCTAAGCAAATATCGTGGCTACACATACGCATACAAGAGTAAGATGAGAAGCTACGTGACGGACGTGAAGCTAGAAGTGATCAAGAAGTGATCCTGAAACTACTTACGTGCAAACATAACCCAAACCGTGTTCACTTCCCGGACTCCGCCGAAAAGAAACCATCACGGCTACACACGCGGTTGATTCATTTTAATTAAGTCAAGTGTCAAGTTCTCTACAACCGGATATTAACAAATTCCCATCTGCCACATAAACGCGGGCACGGCTCTCGAAAGTTTATACCCTGTAGGTGTGTCCCAACTTAGCCCATCACAAGCTCTCACGATCAAGGAAGGATATTCCTTCTCCTGGAAAGATACGATCAATCTCGGAATCCCGGTTACAAGACATTTCGACAATGGTAAAACAAGACCAGCAAGACCGCTCGAATGTGCCAACAAATCCTGATAGGAGCTGCACATATCTCGTTCTTAGGGCACACCGTATGAAAACTACGTAGTGCAACCGAAGACCCCGGGTGAAGGGGTGGCACTGCAAGTGGCTCTAGGTTGGACCAACACTCAGAGGAGCATTGGCCCAGGGGTTTTAAAATAAAGATGACCCTCGGGTTTGCAACCCCAAGGGAAAGTTATAGGTTGTTAGGCAAATTTAAAACCAAGGTTGGGCCTTGCTGGAGGAGTTTTATTCAAGGCGAACTGTCAAGGGGGTCCCATAACCCCAACTACGTAAGGAACGCAAAATCAAGGAACATAACACTGGTATGACGGAAACTAAGGTGAAAAGAGTGGAACAAAACACCAGGCATAAGGCCGAGCCTTCCACCCTTTACCAAGTATATATATATATGCATTAATTAAGATAAATGATATTGTGATATCCCAACATAAACATGTTCCAACATGGAGCAATCTTCAACTTCACCTACAACTAACAACGCTATAAGAGGGGCTAAGTAAAAGCGGTAACATAGCCAAACAACGGTTTGCTAGGAAGGTGGGTTAGAGGCTTGACATGGCAATATGGGAGGCATGATAAACAAGTGGTAGGTAGCGCGACATAGCGATAGAACGAACAACTAATAAGCAAAGATAGAAGTGATATCGAGGGTAACGGTCATCTTGCCTGAGATCCCGCAAGGAAGAAGAACGAGTCCATGAAGAAGACAAACAGATGTAGTCGAACGAATCCTCACAACTCCGGAACGAAACTGAAGCTAACGAGAGAAGCAAACTGGAAAGGAGCAAGCAACATGGTAAACACGCAAGCATAAACATGGCATGATGCACAACCAAGGATGATGCATGTCCGGTTTAAATATGCATGGCATGACAAAGTGCACAAACAAAACTACAAGTTAAGTGGAGCTCAACATGTAACAAGATGCATGTTGACGAAACACCACATTCAATTATTTAGTTCACTCTCGGTTAGGTACTCAACAATATTAAATGTTGTTAAACATGGCAAGAGGTGAGGCATAACAAAACTATACTATCGAAACAATTTAAATGGGGCCGGATATAACAAACAACAAATCTGGTAAATCCCCATATGCATATTTTTAATTTGGTATTGTTCTGCCCTAAACCATATTTTAGAGTTATTAAACATGCAAGAAGAGTGCACCATGTTAAACTAGGCATTTTTACCCCATTTCCATATAAAGTTTATTTAAATCCAAGCTACAGTTAATTATTTCTGAATTAAACCATTTTAACATGCTATTTATGCAAAATAATGCAAACAGCAAGTTTAAACAACATTTTAAACATGGATGAAAGTTGGAAATTATGAAACTAGACAAAATTCTAAGCATTTTACATATTTAAATCATTTTAATTCGATGCACCATTTGTGAGTTATTAAATGCATGATCTAGAGGGACTTTCCTGTAAATAGGTAGTCCATGGATTATTAGGCAAAATCGCAGACACCCGAAAAAAATACGGACCAAATCTTGATCTGGGCAAAGGTTGCTCACATTGGGCCAAGCCCAGCTGGCGCAGAGGAGGCCGGCCGGTTGAAGGGGAGGCAGAGGTGGGCGCTGGGCCTCGGCATGGAGAAGAGGCCGGCCCACCTGACGCTGGAAGGCCTGCTGGCGAGGTCAACGCACACGGTTGTTGTGTGTGTGCTCGCACGCACGCACAAACAGCAAAGGGCGTGCCATCGGTGGTTGTCCGGCGAGGACGACAATGGGGCAAGGCGGGCAAGGACGGGAACGAGCGGATTCGGGCGTCCTACACCG
Source organism: Triticum urartu (assembly GCF_003073215.2). NCBI lineage: Eukaryota > Viridiplantae > Streptophyta > Magnoliopsida > Poales > Poaceae > Triticum > Triticum urartu. The sequence goes on from NC_053023.1 coordinate 414,710,806, forward strand.
GATCTGGGCAACGGAGGCGGCTGGTCGAAGCTCCGGCGACGGATGCGAAGGATCCAAGGCGGCGGTGGCCATGGCAGGCTCCTGCGGGCAGAGAGAGAGAGAGAGAGAGAGAGAGGCTCAGGTGAGGGAGGAAGAGAGAAAGGAGAAGAAGGATGCAAGGCAGGGCTTTGGCCTGACCTGGGTGTGGCTGCGAGGCCCTCTGGTGGCCGGCATCAAGGTCGACGGAGAGGCGCAGAGGAAGGGCGGTAGCGGGAGCCCGTGGCGCACAGGTGCCTGTGGGCTTCGGCTGTGCAACGCGGGCTTCCTCTGGGCGGGCCGCGGGAGGTGGGAGGTGGAGGCGCGCTGGGGAGGCGACATGGAGGCGGGGGATTGGTCGAGGCGCGGTCAGGTGGCGGCGCGCCAAGTGGCGGATCTGAGGTGGAGGCACACAGAAATTGAGGGGGAGGCGGCTGGGGCCGGCCACAATGGCTCCCTGGGTGCTCTCACGCATGCATGCTAGCTAGCACACACACACGCATGAGCACTCACATGCTCACGGCCATGAGCCATGAGCACGACCGGCCACTAGAGCATGCCATACATGCATATATGAAACCAGATGCCTGTGGCACTGCTTTCAGATATAGCTCCACGAGCACTCTGTACCAGATATACTCAGACATGTAGGAGTAGGGGTGTTATCTCTCCGGAGAGCCCCGAACCTGGGTAAACTACCGCGTGCTACTCGCATACCCGCTCCCGGGCCTATCAGCAGCAGTCTTGCCCTCACACTAAGCCACCCTGTGGCATCTATCGTCTTGCACCCTCCGTGAGAATACCACGGCACACACAGAGCTTCATTTCGAGCGATGCACACTCGTTGGCTTGCACCTGGGTGTTACGCGTGGAGACTAGACACCAAGGGCCTTGGTGGGATGACGTGCACGGGAGCAGGCCCGCGAGCCAGAGTCCGGTCCCTTGGGTTTTTCAGCGCTGCTGGGACTGACCTGAGCATAAGCACCGTGCCCAGCCCCCCGCTTGTGTGAGGCTTAGGGGGAAGCCGCGAACCATGTCGCTGAAAGGTTGAGCGGCGGCCGCGACAAGCATAGGTCGTCCTGAGGTTGATGCAGCCCGTGAGGCGCCCTCAATTTATTATCCACTAGCACGGAGGATGCGGCTTCCACTGGGCGTGGGAATGGCCGTAATGTGACCGTTACGCCAACGTAGCATGGGACTTCCACTAGGCGTGGGTGGGAGCTCTATTTAAGAGTCTCCGGGGCGTGTACAGCCCTATCTTGTTCGTACACATGGGAGCCATGACAGAACTAGAGGTATTGGGTGTCCCGGGTGATAAGCACAGGGACCCCGTTCTCTGCTAGCAGTTGAGCTGCGTTGGGCTCTAGGCCTCGATGAATTCTATTGCGACCTAGAGAGGCGGCCAAGCAGGGGAGCCTCGCGAGGGAACCCCGGCAGTACCTGCGTGTTTGCGGATCCGGTGACGTGGGGGTAACGCGCACCAGGCGGTCTTCTCGAGACCATCGCATGCAGAGGATGGGTACCAAGGACCAATGGAGGTGACGTGTATGTGTCCGACCCATCAGACAGATCTCAGTGACCCGATTTAGCGATGCTGCAGGGACGGACCTGAGCACAAACATCGTGTCGGGTTTCCTCATGGAATGATCATGCGAAGAGTCACCTCATGTGTGGCAGCCGAGGTGGCAAAGCACCAGACTCATAGTTGTATAACCTAGGCCATGCCCTTACTCTCCTGCTCGTGATGGTCCCATGAGGGGACAGGACACCAAGGACCTCTGGAGGTCACATGCACGGGAGCTGGCCCGCGAGACAGAGCTTGGTAGCTTGGGGTTATCAGCGCTGCAAGGACGGACCCGAGCATAGACACCATGTCCAGTCCCGGTCATGGGGTGGTCAAGAGCAGAGTCACGAGGGTGCGGCGATCCAAATGGCGTCGAAACACCAAACACACAATTTAAGCCAGCGAGAGAATTTCATCAAAGCATAACCAGGTCCAACACAAGACCAAAACCGACACGGTTGCAGGGCGGATCCTAACCGGCCTGAGGATGATGTAGCCCTAGAGGCGCCCTCAATTGAACAAACCAAAAAGTCACCTCACAACCATGCTGCTGTAGAGCATCGGGGCGGTCGATGTAGCACATCGCAATGGGTCACCCCTCAGGGGCCTGGCGGCTCCTGAGGCCCCGTAGGCCCGCGGGGGGCTAAAGCCTCGCGAGACGCCAACGCGAGGCGCACGAAGCACTGGTAGGTGGCACCAGCATTTAGCAGGCCAAAGGGCATGCAGACCTAGTTGGTGGGGACGCTCCTGCTCCGGCTGACACGAGACGGCCAGAATATGTCCTCGGAGCCGGCCCTGTTGAGGCCCGCGATGTCGACTCACACGCGCAGTGCGCTCCCGCATTCGGGATGGTAGGTGATCCGATGGAGTGCGCGGGGCGACACTTGCCGCGCATGGCTCTTGCCTGCTGTAGCTTGTGAATCTCCTGGGTGATGAACTCTTTTGCTCCTGGCGTCTAACATCCTGCTCCTTGCTTGTGGGGGCATGCGTCGAGGCACACCTCCAAGTGGTGCCCGAGCACCTCCCTTGTCACACTAGTCAGGTCGGACGCCCTCTAGACGGAAGCCCCCGAGCCTGTCCTAGGGGAGGCGTCCGGCATGCCTTCCTATGTGGGAGGGAGGCAAGCCCCGGTGGCCTGTGCGGAGGTTTGGGCATCACCGCCAGTCGGCTGCTTCTTGGCTTCAGGGTACCTCTTGGGATGGAGCAGCTTCTTCCTCGCGGGGATGGCTTCAGGAGGCTCGACGATGTTCTCGCCGTCATGGTCATCGGCCATGGCGGCCCGATAGGCGTGCTTAAGGGAGCAAACTGCATCCTTCTCGTCGCAGGCGATGGTAATGATGCCGTTGTAGCCAGGCATCTTGAGGACATTGTAGCCATGGTGGGTTGCTTCCATGAACTTGGCAAGTGCAGGGTGCCCCAAGATGGCATTGTACGGGAGGCCGATGTGGGCCACATCGATCAGCTCGGAGTGGTAGTTGTCGCGAGTACCGAAGGTGACCGAAAGGCGCACCTGGCCCAGGGGAGTGGTCGATCCATCCGTCACCCCAGAGAAGGGCCTGGTGGGCATCAGCTAGTCATAGGGCACCTGGAGTGTTTCGAAGTTCGTGATGGAGATCACGTTGAGGCCGCCCCTCCATCGATAAGGGTCTCGGTGACCGCGAGCTTGCTGATGGTGGGGGTGCACAGCATGGGGAGCGTGCCGGCGGTGGCTGAGCACCCGAGGTGGTCATTTGAGTCAAAGGTGATGGCGTACTGCGACCACTTGAGAGGCCGCATGGCCTCAAGCCTCGGGAGGGCAGTGTTCACTTCGCGAGAGAACTGCTTGAAGATGCAGTTGGACGTGGGAGCCTGGGCTTCGCCGAGGATGCAGGCTATCGCGCGAGGCTCCTAGTAGCAGTCGGTGTCAAAACCGGCCGATCTCGGGTAGGGGGTCCCAAACTGTGCGTCTGAGGATCGAAGGTAACAAGGGACACAGGGAACACGATGTTTTTACCCAGGTTCGGGCCCTCTTGATGGAGGTAAAACCCTACGTCCTGCTCGATTGTATTTGATGAGTATAGGGGTTCACTGGTGAGCGTCGGTCCTAAACAAACGGGTTTTAACCCCTTTCCGTGACGGCATTTGGAACCGTCGCCAAGTGAGTGTGGGCGATAGGGGGGTCCTTCCCACACGACCCAGAAACCGTCGAGGATATGCCCTCCAAGCACGCACGCTCGGCAAAATGAGATCGTGTGCGACTGGCGAGCGCTCAAATATGGAAATATGTACAGTAGAGCTAAAAATACAATTATACGGCGAAATTGTTTCCGGTCGCAAGTACATCCCACACAGTCAGTCCCCGCCAAACGTTTCTGTTCGAATGTACATCCCACACTGTCGCTCCAAGGAAAACGTTTCCGTTCACAGGTACATCACACACAATTTTTCCCGTTAAATTGTTTGCGTTATTGAATGTATCACACATGGTCCGTAGAAGAAACTGTGTGGCAAAGGCTCTCCATCACACATAGTTTTTATGTGGTAAACGTTTGCGCAAGGTGGCCTAACGCAAATAGTTTTCAAGAGAAAGTCGTGTGTGATTGTTCATTGATCCAACACGGTTTATTCCTAGAAACTGTGTGCATTGCCCGAGGTCATCGCCCACAGTATTTTTTTCAACAACCGTTTGGAATAGCAAAACCCAATTAGAAGTTTAATTCACCATTAGCAGGCTAATTATCTGATTATTCATAATCCATTTATTAATCTATTTGAAATTTCATATTAACCACACAATATATTTCATTTCCATATTAAGGAAGCAGAATTTCATAATTGAAATACATCAGAGTACAACACGATATAGCTTCAGCTCTCAGCTACCCCATTACACAACTGCACCAGCAGCAAGTTCCACATGCAACATGTAGAACCTTTTGAAATTAGAATCATAGACGGTATATTGACAGATGCATCTGATCTGGAAAACTTCTGAAGCGGAAGGCGAATATTGAGCCTTCATTCATGTTGAAGGTCTTTGCATCTTTAGGCCAGTGCCTGTGCATGATTGACCGTCCGTCCTTCGTCCTCTTCAGGAACACTTCAATATTGAACCGTGGGTGTTGTATGAATACCTTCCACCCCTCCTGACCATAGAGGTGGTTTGAGAGGTAATCATTAGTGAACTACTTTGGAAAGGCCTGAAAACAAGGATGTGCATAATAACTTCTATATATTGGAAATGGGGCAAAGGAATAAAAAAGGCAAGGTATAATAGTTAGTACCATCTTGTAGTGAACTGATGTCTTCATTGTGCAGACAAAGATCTTGTTGTGTTTTGTCGCTAATTTCTTTATCCTAACAATCTTTCTGAGTTTCTTGATTTGATTGATATTCATGGACAACTCATATCCTCATATGCAAAAAGGGTCGAACAGTGGGTCAAAACCTCTAACAATAGGACCTACATGTGCAAGACCAAATTGTTAAAAACCAAAATATTAGAATGGTTCCTGCAATTGCACAATAATGTGCTATTAGAGAACGGACCATGCACGTGCTAACCTCGATTGTAAACCTCAGTGCTTCCCATTGTTTCCCTGCAACACATATAAGGTAGTTAGTCATCAGGTTAAGTAAGGGTTCGCATGCTACCAGTAAAATATGTTGATGAAAAATAAGCACATTGCAGATTCATCAGATTAATTCAAGCCACGCAAAAAACCAATTTACCCAAACCAAGCATGATTAAGAACTAGGAAATATGGAACTTGTATATGTTTCTCATGTATTAAATGCAGCCAAATTCGATTTATTCCTCACATGCACAACAATACAAAATTCTACCCACGACAATTGGACATCGCATTGCAGAATTGAACCAAGCAGTTAACTAACCACCACAACAAATGAACCAAACATTAACTGAGCACCACCTTGCACAATATAACATACTCCTAATAGAAGATCAGATAGCTAACCAAATAGTTAACTACAGCCAATTGTAGCAATTGTATTTGTTTCTCATGTATTTACTATAGCCAAATTCAATTTATTCCTCACATGGTATACAATAATAGAATGCACCCACAACTATTGAACATCGCATTCCAGAATTGAACCAAATAGTTAACTAAACACTATAACACAAATGAACCAAACGTTAACTGAGCACCACATTGCACAATGTATAACAAAACCAAGCATGCTTGACAACTTGGAAATATAGCAATTGTATTCGTTTCTCATGTATTTTGTAAAGATAAATTTGATTTATTTCTCACACGGAAGACAATACAAAATTGCAGCCTGAAGAATTGAACATCACATTTGTAGAATTGAACCAAACAGTTAACTGGAGACGACAACTAATTAACAAAACATTTAATAAGTGAACACCACACTTCACGACATATAGAATATATACACTAGAGCAACAGATTGCATGGTAAAATTAGATAGCACAATTCACTAGAATTTGTGAAGGAAAGGCAGGAGCAGCACACGCAACGGGTAAACCGAGCATGCATAACCGGCATAGCTAGCAAATGGCAAGGTGCTCCTCCAAGATCTGGGGGTCGGCATGAATGGCAGCCATCGCGACCTCATCCGCGCGTGCGGCCGCGATTTGCTTTTCCGCTGCCAAATGCTCCTTGAGATCCTGGCTATACTACGTGCACCATGGCTTAGGGCGGTGCTTATTTGGCGGAGGGTCGGTGATTTGGGTGGAAGGTGTCGCGCTCGTGCCGGCAGTCGGGGCATGTGGGATGTGGAATGAGGAGGAGGATGGGGGTTAGGTGTGGATTACCTGCCTGGATAGACGAGGCCGAGCAGCATGAAGGAGGGTCGCCGACAAGGAGGCGGCGCTGCAAGCAAGGAGTGAAGGTTTCAACTTGGAAAAGAAGGCGGAAAGAGGGGAAATGTGGCTTTTGGTAAGGGGGAGGGAGCGGGGAGGTAGATATTTCTGCGGAAGCCGACAATTTGGAATCGCTTCAGCCAAAAAAACTGACGCGCAAAGTGTCATCAGACACGGTCCCTTATTCAGAACTGTGTACGATATGTGGACATCACAAACGATTCAGATAGCTAACCCATGTGTGATGAGTTTGAACATCAAAAGTTTTGGTTCGAATTTCCATGGTTACAGTGGTCATCCACGTCATTGCATAATTTGGGTACACAAAGGAGACTATAGCACACCTACACTTCTTAATCGAGCAAGTTCAAAAATTTAAACAGAGCTAGCTGACCTAAACATTACTCTAACAAATTAAAGACCGACGCTCTTAATTAAACAAAACAAAGAGTACTACTACGGCTGGTGCTCGTCGATCTCCGCCGCCGCCTCCATGTCCAGCTCACGCCCGACGGTCTCCTGGGGAAGGGGCTCCATGGCATCCATCGCACCATACTCGGCAAGCATCTCACCATCCGCGTCCGCCATCTCTTTGGAAAAGACCGCCATGAGCTGGGCGTGGGCGGACGCGTTCTGGGCTTGGACGGGTTCCGTCGTCGCAAGTTATGCGGCAGAGGAACGGACGGCTGCTCGAACGCTCTTGGCGATTGCTAGCTCTTCGGCCATGGGTTGCCAACCGTTGTCGGAGAAGCTTCGCTCAATTTGTGCAGTGACCGCCAGGAGCTGGGCGTGGGCGGCCTCCATCAGGGCTAAGGCCGCCGCTGCGGAACGGACAGCTGTTGTGCCGCTCTCGCCAGTTGTTATCCCCAAGGCAGATGTTGTTGTCGCCACTTGAAAAGCAACAGCGGCCGTTTGGGCTGCCTTTGCCACCTGGTCGCAGATTGCGGCCGCGCTCATGCACCTTGTTAGCACGCGGATGGCGGCTGCGGCCACGCTCTCGCCGGAGAGGGATACCGAAGTTGCCCTCGCGACGCGGGTCCACGTGCCCATCTTTCATCGGTGACGATTGAACAGTGAAATTATATTTGGGGAGCGAGCTAGTGTGCTTGAGACGCTGGCTATGGACTGTAGCTGACGCACATTCTCGCGTAAGCCATAGGTATACCATACACCGACGGTGCTCTAGGATATTTTGTGCTGCATCTCACACAGTTGCTGATAATAAACTGTGTGCGATCTACTTGATTTTTCATCTTGATTTGAATTACATAATGGGGTCACGGCGGCAATGGACGGTGTTTGAATTGCTAGACCTTTTATCTAGAGTGAACATACAACTATATGTGTGTCATAAAAGAATTGGAATTATTCAGGGTTCGTTTGAACATTTTATACATTAAATTGGTTTTCTAGCCATTTCAGGTGCATAATTCAAATTTGAACTACATGCACATGCTCCAGTGCATATAAATTGGTTCAAAAATCAAATTTGTGTCCTTGGGTGCATGCTTAGGTCCCATGCAAGAAATGGGAATGAATTTCAAACACCCTGCCACCGTCACTCGGCCGCAAACATTGAGATACATGGCTTTTAAATTCTAGTAAATCCAAAAGTCGTTTGAAATTCATGAAACTTGGCATGCTATCATGGAGCAGCATTAACATGCCGTGGTAAAATTTTTGTCCCATTTGGGGGAGGTTTGGGCATAAGCTTCTCACAAACCAGAGCTTCTCACAACAAGCGTGATGGTTTCGGTAGGGAACGTGCCACCTTTGGGGACAAAATGATATTCGTTGCCTCTTATTGCTTTCAAAAAATTCTCGTGTTAACGTAGAACAACAGGAGTGTTGTGTGAATTTTTGTGATTTTTCGGGGTTCGTTTGGACATTTTTATGCATTAACTGAGTTTTCAATGCATTTATGTGCATAATTCAAATTTGAACTACATGCACATGCTCCAGTGCATATAAATTGGTTGAAGAATCAAATTGTGCCCTTGGGTGCATGCTTAGGTCCCATGCAAGAAATAGGAATGAATTTCAAACACCATGGAACCGTTGATTGCCGGCAAAACATTGAGATGCCTGGTTTTTAAATTCTAGTAAATCCAAAACCCGTCTGAAATTCACGAAACTTGGCATGCTATCATGGAGGGGCATCAACATGTCGTGGAAAAACATTTGTCCCATTTGGGGCAGGTTTGGGTATATGCTTCTCACAAACCGGAGCTTCTCACAACAAGCATGATGGTTTTCGATAGGGAACGTCCCACCTTTGGGGACGAAACGATATCAATTGCCTCTTATTGCTTTCAAATTTTTTCTCGTGTCAACATAGAATAACAGGAGTGTTGTGTGAATTTTTGTGATTTTTTGGGGTTCGTTTGGAAATTTTTACGCATTAACAGAGTTTTCAATGCATTTATGTGCATAATTCTAATTTGAACTACATGCACATGCTCCATCGCATATAAATTGGTTGGAAAATCAAATATGTGTCCTTGGGTGCATGCTTAGGTCCCATGCAAGAAATGGGAATGAAATTTCAAACACCATGGCACCGTTGATTGCCGGCAAAACATTGAGATGCCTGGTTTTTAAATTCTAGTAAATCCAAAACCCGTCTGAAATTCGTGAAACTTGGCATGCTATCATGGAGTGGCATCAACATGTCGTGGTAAAAAATTTGTCCCATTTGGGGCAGGTTTGGGTATATGCTTCTCACAACAAGCATGATGGTTTTCGGTAGGGAATGTCCCACCTTTGGGGACGAAACGATATCCATTGCCTCTTATTGTTTTCAATTTTTTTTCTCGTGTCAACATAGAACAACAGGAGTGTTGTGTGAAGTTTTGTGATTTTTTGGGGTTCGTTTGGACATTTTTATGCATTAACTGAGTTTTCCATGCATTTATGTGCATAATTCAAATTTGAACTACATGGACGTGCTCCGGTGCATATAAATTGGTTGAAAAATCAAATTTGTGTCCTTGGGTGCATGATTAGGTACCATGCAAGAAATGGGAATGAATTTCAAACACCATGGAACCGTTGATTGCCGGCAAAACATTGAGATGCCTGGTTTTTAAATTCTAGTAAATCCAAACCCCGTCTGAGATTCATGAAACTTGTCATGCTATCATGGAGCGGCATCAACATGCCATGGTAAAAAATTTGTCCCACTTGGGGCAGGTTTGGGTATATGCTTCTCACAAACTGGAGCTTCTCACAACAAGCATGATGGTTTTCAGTAGGGAATGTCCCACCTTTGGGGACGAAACGATATCCATTGCCTCTTATTGCTTTCAATTTTTTTTCTCGTGTCAACATAGAACAACAGGAGTGTTGTGTGATTTTTTGTGATTTTTTGGGGTTTGTTTGGACATTTTTATGCATTAACTGAGTTTTCAATGCACTTTTGTGCATAATTCAAATTTGAACTACATGCACATGCTCCAGCGCATATAAATTGGTTGGAAAATCAAATCTGTGTCCTTGGGTGCATGCTTAGGTCCCATGCTAGAAATGGGAATGAATTTCAAACACCAGGGCGCCATTGATTGCCGGTAGAACATTGAGATGCCTGGTTTTTAAATTTTAGTAAATCCAAAACCCGTCTGAAATTCATGAAACATGGCATGCTATCATGGAGCGGCATCAACATGCCGTGGTAAAATTTTTGTCCCATTTGGGGAAGGTTTGGGTATATGCTTCTCACAAACCGGAGCTTCTCACAACAAGCATGATGGTTTTCGATAGGGATTGTCCCACCTTTGGGAACGAAACGATATCCATTCCCTCTTATTGCTTTCAATTTTTTTCTCATGTCAACATAGAACAACAGGAGTATTGTGTGAATTTTTGTGATTATTTTTATGCATTAACTAAGTTTTCAATGCATTTATGTGCATAATTCAAATTTGAACTATATGCACATGCTCCAACGCATATAAATTGGTTGAAAAATCAAATATGTGTACTAGGGTGCATTCATAGGTCTCATGCAAGAAATGGGAATGAATTTCAAACACTAGGGCACCGTTGATTGCCGGCAAAACATTGAGATGCCTGGTTTTTAAATTTTAGTAAATCCAAAACATGTCTGAAATTCATGAAACTTGGCATGCTATCATGGAGCGGCATCAACATGCCGTGGTAAAAATTTTGTCCCATTTGGGGCATGTTTGGGTATATGCTTCTCACAAACCGGAGCTTCTGACAACAAGCATGAGAGTTTTCGGTAGGGAACGTCCCACCTTTGGGGACGAAACGATATCCATTGCCTCTTATTGCTTTCAAAAAATTTCTTGTGTCAACATAGAACTACAGGAGTGTTGTGTGATTTTTTGTGATTTTTTGGGGTTCCTTTGGACATTTTTAGGCATTAACTGAGTTTTCAATGCATTTATGTGCATAATTCAAATTTGAACTACATGCACATGCTCCAGTGCATATAAATTGGTTGAAAAATCGAATATGTGTCCTTGGGTGCATGCTTAGGTCCCATGCAACAAATGGGAATGAATTTCAAACACCAGGGCACCGTTGATTGCCGGCAAACATTGAGATGCCTGGTTTTTAAATTCTAGTAAATCCAAAACTCGTCTGAAATTCATGAAACTTGGCATGCTATCATGGAATGGCACCCGACATGTTGTGGTATTTTTCATGTCCATTTTGAGAGAAGGCGCGGTCGAATAATGACAGCGAACAAAGACATTTTGAAAAGTAGTTGCGACTTTAATATCTCAAACATTTGTATAATTCAAACCGTGTGCGTTCTGTTAACCATTCATGTGACACCACGTGTCTTGGTTTTAATGGCTGTAGGAGGTGCCGTGCGGACAGCTTCTTGACCTTGACTGAATGGGAGGCGTGCGAGCGCCGTCCGATGTGTAGGCTGACCGAGAGGCGTGCAAACTGTCCTCGAATGCGCAGGATCATCGGGAAGCGTGCGAGCTGTACACTGCGCAGACCCACTAGGAAGCGAGCCCTTTGACTTCCATGGCCACCCGCCTTGCTCGCATCCTCTCCATTAATGGCGCCCAAGCTGCAGTTTAATTCGCTTTTTAAATATAAAACAATAAACGCAAACAATTTATTTAGAACACGCGTATGCAAACCGACAGCTAACCCAGGAAGCCAAGTGAAAATGTGTCGAGCATGATTTTCTACTGCTCTTGATCGCAAACATTTCAGATAGAACACCCGTATGCCAAGTGAGAGCAGCGCAGGATTTGTGCATCCCTTCAACTCAAACGGTTGTTTTGGATGACCCGTGTGCAACCACGTACAAACAATTTGGTAAGATTTGTCAATCCTTGTAACACTGTGATTTGTCAAAATATGAAGCTAAAAATCACTAGCAGTATCTAATTTTTGCAACTAAAATTCAGTAATTAAGCATAGATTTCATCCATAGATTAAGCAGTCGTTCTTAATTTATACAAACAGTTCAGCTCGACAGCTGAACGGACCAAACTTTTCCCCAATTGTTGCCAACCACGTACTGAAATAGCTAGTTCAACTATATATACTAGCTAATTTTAAGTACGTTGTACAGTTCCACCACATCTATAGTCAGATGCACTGAACAAAATAGCCCATAAATACTACTACTACTGCGGAGGGGCTTTGTACTACTTCCGGCTGCCTCTCCTCCGCCGAGCACACTCAGTAAGAGGCGGAGGAGGAGGAGCCTACTAACGAGTTGGGCAACCGCAATACGGTGCCTGCCGTTGTTGCAGCTTCAGCGACGCTCACCTCGAACGCCCTCTGCCACTCCAGACGACCCCTCTCGAAGCAGTGGTTCTCCTTGTAGATCTCCTGATTCGTCGCCTCTGAGGCGGCATGTGCCGCGGCCATGGCGGCGGTAAGGCTCTTTGCGTGCTCGACGAGGCGCTCCTGCTCCTCCCGTAGGAACTCGGTGTAGCGCGCAAGGTCGCCGACGCACGTGCGGGCATCCACCTCTGCCTCCCGCCTTCGGGCGGCGGTGGCAGAGCGGGTGATGACCCCGGCGGTCGACGGCGTGCTGGCGGCCACGGTGGACAACGATGGGGTGGCGGCCACGACCACCACCTCCCGCCTACGGGCCGCGGTGGCGGAGCGGGTGATGGCCATAGTGGCCGGCAGTCAGGTGGAGGCCACGATGGCCACCTCCCACCTTCGGGCCGCGGCGGCAGAGCGCGCGATGGCCCTGGCTTTCGACGGTGGTGTGGCGGCAACGGCGGCCGGCAACAGCTGCTGACGGGCACCGGCACTGGAGTGTGTGGTGGGTGTTCCGCGCACACCCAACAGGGACGCCACGCACACTACACTATGCCGGGGACTGCGCCGCCGCCGCGGTGTAGCCTCCCAGCTGGAGCTATGCTCTGATGACAGTGGAGTGGCTGAGCGACGACGATGGACTGGTGCCATTGGCGATTGTGGGAGAAGCAGACAAGATAAGCTACAAGGAGGGAGGGGAAAATGTGACGCATGACTCGCCGGCCGTGAGGGTTTTTATAGAAGGACGGTAAGCATTGGGATTTTGGGGGATTTCACCGAGTCGGGCGGGAAGCTTGCGCGGGAACCTACGAGGTTGCGCGGGAACGGGCTCACCGACGATTCATTGGCGCCACCATTTGGCCAAAAGAACGCCCCCGCATGCTACGCAAGCTTGCGCTGTAAGCCGTCTGCGGCAGCGGGGTGACAAGACGTGCGAGAGCAGGACGAAAGGCCACATACACATACAGTTAATAAAAAATGTTTGCGATTTAATTACCTACTATACCACCCTCCTGGTTTATAATTATGATTTAACTAATAAAATACGAATGCATGTCGCCAAACATTATATAGTTGGATTTGTATTTGAACATAGTTTCCAATTATATAATTTTTAAAACATGCATTAACATTTTGTTGCTTAAATTTGAGGCAAAGTATGGCACAGAATATAAAGGAGACTATAGACTAGACAGAGGTGGTAGCACACGGCCGCTCTCTACGCAGCGATGCAACTGTCAGCCGGCTTGTAGGCGACCATTTCCTGTCTGTTCAACTGTTCTATGCGTGTGGTTTCTTGCGGTTCAGGTGGCCGCGGCACGCTCTGCTCGTGTCCCGCCGCGCGCGCTCTACTCTTGCATCCCTCCGGGTGCTCTGCCCTCGTCCCTCCACGTGCGCTGCCAGTGTTTGGGGCCGGCGCACGATCACGCACGTTCGTGTGCAAGCGGTTGCGCCAGGCGCGGTGCAACGATGCAGTTACCCGCTGCAAAAACTGCCATGCAGACGCGTCGAGAATCCACGCCGCCCGGCCCCCTTTTATTCCTGCGGCAATTTACCTTCATCTCTCGTCTCACACGACACAATAAGCATGCCCATGAGGACACATACAAAGACGACATACAGGGGTTCCAATGGTGCTCCCCGTGGCTCCAATGGCGCTCCCAGCGGCCGCGATGACAATGGCGGAAAGTTCACCACGCATCACATAGTGGACACCCATGTGAGGGGGAAGGCCCTCTAGGTGGTGTACACGAACGATCCGGTCTCGGTTGAGAGCTCCATCCAAACTATGGAGCAGTTCCTTGCCGAGGACAAGTACCGAGTGGTCGGCTTCGACCTCGAGTACACCATCGGTCATGCCGGGCACGATCAGAACGTTGTCGTCGCCCAGTTGTGCGTGCGACATGACGTCCTTGTCTACCACTACCACCCTGCCACAAGGCCTTGCGAGCGTTTTTCCAGGTTTATCAATAGCTCCGACTACAGTTTCGCTACGATGGACACCACCAACGATCTAAAAGTGCTCAAGGTTTCGGACTTGAAATGCCTGAATCTTGTCAACATCCAGCACCACTACAAGGTATGGGGCAGCGTCAAAAATAAACTGAACTCCCTGGTTGACCTCGCCTCGGCCATCATCGACCCCTACTACATGAAGATGAAGGAAGAGAGCAATAAGGACAAGAACGCCTGGCACAGTGTGTGGCACGAGAGACTGGATGAACAACATGTCGAGTACGCGGCCATGGACACGTACACAAGCTACGAGATGTACAGGCGGATCGTTCACATGAGGAACTGTCTTCTTCCTGACCCAGACGAGGGATCGAGCCACATAGCAGTGGCGGGAGCGTCACAAGAAGTAGATGACTAGATGATCGTTTCTCCTACTTTAGAATGCATGCAATTGTTTATTGTGGTGTGTGCGAATGATCTGTATAGTCACTTATGTAATTGGATGTTTATTCCAGTTATATATATATATATACATGTGATTCTACTGTAGACAAAGCAATTCACATGGCTTATTAGCAGCAATCGTCTGTGTTATTATTGGTCTTCGCACACATTTCTGATTACGGACCTATTTGCCGCGTATCACACACACCTTGATCTGGCTGACCATTTCTTTTGTGTTGCCTAATCACAAACAGTTCATCTGAGTGAACTATATGCTCTATATCGCACACGCCTTCATCAGGCTGCCCGTTTCTTTTGTTCCGCCTCATCGCAAACAATTCATTGAGTTGAACCGTATGCCCCGCATCGCACACACAACTAAAATCTGAACCGTGTTTGATAGCTCCGCCATCGCAAACGTTTTGCACCTTTTTTGAAGGTTCTTTTACACCACCGTTTGCGATTATGGCATCGCACACAGTTTCGTCGAAGGGTCTCTGATCGTAGTGTCGCGTTTGGACCATCCTACAGTAGTGGTTACAAGAGTTGATCTACCTCGAGATCGTAATGGCTAAACCCTAGATACCTAGCCTGTAGGAACTCTCATAGCCTCTACGGACTAAACCCTCCGGTTTATATACACATGGAGGGGCCTAGGTTTGTATAGAGTCGATTTACAAAGGAAGGAAATTACATATCGGATCACCAATCTTGCCATCCACGCATAGGGGAGTCCTACCCGGACACGGGGGAAAGTCTTTCGCTTTATATCTGCACGGCCCATTAATCTGGCCCATACCAAATAGCCCGAACACCCGAGGACCCCCTGAATCCAGCACTCCCTCAGTAGCCCCTAAACATGTCTTCAATGACGATATGTTCGGCACACGGATTGTTTTCGCCATTGCAAGGCGGGTTCCTCCTCCGGAGTACTTCAAAGCAATCTTCTGAACAAAAGAACCATATCCGGCTCTGTATAATTGTTACAACCCTTAGCCATGAAGGCAAGATATCAATCAAAACAGTGTCCTTCCACTGACAACTTTTTCCGATGAAACATCACGTGTGGACCTTATCATTTCAAACCGTTTTTACATGTCCCGCTTCGCGTTTCGAGGCACAACCTCTATTCCCACGTCTTGTAAAAACAAAGATCGTGTCCGCCCATTATGGGATCCTCATCAATACGGTTTTTTGGTAATCCAATCGTGCCATTCGCATGACCCCTCGGGAACAGGCGAGTTTTAAGGCTTGAGGGGGGCGTTTGATATTCACTGCCTATATAAGAGGATAAAGTTCCCTCTTTTTCCTCATGCCTTGTTCCTTCTCCTGCTTTCTCATCCTCAAGCTCCAGCGCCCAATCTTCAATACTTCCCACTGCCACCAGTCTCCCTAGCTATGTCAGGATCTGGCTCAAATGGGAAGTGGGAGGTCTCCTCCGTCACCGAGAAGCACGTCAAGGAGCTCCGGGAGGCGGGATACCTGTATGCGGACTGTCACATCCCTAGCTACTGGTACTGCCTGGTGTTTTGCATCTTGTTGCATCATGTTTAAATTATATTTAAGTTGAAATGGGGATTGACCAAACCCTAGCATCAGAAAGAATTCAACTAGGTTCAAATAAAAATATTTTCAATGAACCCAAAATGCCTTCCCAAAAATGTTCATCATCTTTGGATTGGTCTAGAATCTCTGCCAAAAATGGTGCACATTTTTCTAGGACACTTTGGATTTTTGAATTAATCCATAAGTATTTGAATTTGGACATCTAAATCTTATAAATATTTTTAATTGTCCAAATAATCCTGAAAGTACTTGAGGGCTGTTGGGAAATATTTCAAAGGTGCCTAAAATTATTTTCTGGATTTTACCAAGTGGTTTAGTGTTTTTACTAAACCAAAAACAACAGAAATGAAAATAGAAAACAGAAACTAAGAAAAGACAGAAACCTCACCTGGGCCTTACCTGGCAGAAGAGGCCCAGCCCACCAGGGGCTGAGTGGTCTTCTTCCTCCTGCCAGGAGGACAGACAGGTGCGTGGCGTGCGCGCCGACGACGCCTTGCCACCTCCTGCTTCAGCCGCGCAACCCCGACCCGTCCAGACATGCCACGGAGACGCCCAGCTTCCCCTCTTCCATTTCCCCCTCTCTCTGGTCGCCTCCCCCTTCTCTGTTCCTCGTGTGCGCAACCACCGAGCGCCTCGCAGCGCGCCGACGAGCTCCAGCGCAGCCACCGCGCATGCCTCGCCTCGCTGTTCGGTCCCCTAGCTCCGCCTCGACGCCGTGGAGCCGCACGCTAAAGAACGCGACCGTGGGAGCCCCTGCAACGCCGCCTGCATCGCCTTCTTCTCCCTCCGGCCGCCGAGATCGCCGGCAATGCCACGACGCCGTCCATGCTTCCCCGAGCCCACTTCGACGCCCCCTACAACCGCCGTGAGCCACTACACCGAACCCCTCTCTCCCCGTGCTCGTTTGCCCCCTCTGGCTGTTGCTTCCGTCAAGCCTGAGACCTCACTGCCGCCGGCCATGGCGCCACCGTGGCTATTGACGCCATAGCTCGCGCCTGAGTGTGTCCCCGTGTTCAGTACTTCCCCAGGAGCACGTAGCACCCATCAGTTCCTCCCCTAGTGCATCGTAGCGTCGAGTCGGTCGGCGCCCGAGCTCCGGCCGCCGCGGTTGAGGTCGCCGCCGCCGTTTCCGGCCACCCCAGCCGCCGACTTCGGTCCCATTGGATGCGGAAGAGCGCCAGTTACGCATAGAGCCTCTCCGCCGCTTGTTTGGTCACCGGACGGCAAAACCCGATGCCCTCCGCCGCGTCTGTCGTCGCCGGCGTCGAACCATGGACCAAGTCCGGTAGGTTTGAACCCGCTGACCAGGGGTTTGACCTCCCCTGGCTGACTGACGTGTGGGCCAGGCCCCTTTTTAATTAGTGTTAGATTTAGTTAGTACTAATTAACTTAGTTAAGTAGATTAGACACTGACATGCGGGCCCAGGCTCTAATTAACTTAGGTTAGTTAGTTAGTTAGTCACTGACCAGTGGGCCCCACTGGTCAGGTTTGACCTGGACCGGCCCTGTTGACCTGCTGACGTCATAATGACGCAGTGCTGACGCAATAAGCTATTTTCTGGGTTTAATTTAATCCAGGAAATTCCAGAAAATGTTTTAAACTTCTAAAAATCATATAAAATCAACCGTAGCTCAGAATGAAATAAATTATATATGAAAAATGATCAGAAAAATCCAATCTATCCATATGTACCATTTTAATGCATGTTAGAACAACTTATGGCTTCTATTTAGGCCAAATCATATAAATGGCATTTAAATCCTCACATATGGAGTTTGAATTTGAACCTAGGGTTCAAACCACCTCCATTTAACATGTTGCTAGTTGCATTAGCTCAAAACACAGCATATTGACATGTCATGATCATGCATCATATTGTGCATTGCATTGATTTTGCTCTCCTTCTCTGTTGCCGGTATTTGTCCCCTCTCGATAGACGTGGTTCTGACGATGAGTTTGATGACACCGATGAAGAGCTATAATATCTTCAGAAGTGCCAGGCAAGCAAAACCCCCTTGTTCATTCTGATACAATCCCACTCTCTCGCTCCTGCTCTCTTTTACTACATTAGGACAACAACGATTCAACTGTTACATGTTGCGGTAGCTGAACCCCTTTCCTCTGCATGACCTGTCATTGCCACAGTAAATAGATGAAACCCACTAGCATGAGTAGGAATTGTTTGAGCCCTGATGTGCCTACTCATTCATGCTTGTTGTCATGCCTGCTACTGCTTAGAGTTGAGTCAGGTCTGATTCATCGGGAATGAATTGGAACATGGTGAACATGTCCTACCGTTGAGAGCTAAGTGTGTGAACACGATTTGGTAAAGGTAGCGGTGAGAGGCCATGTAGGAGTACATGGTGGGTTGTCTCATTGTAGCCATCCACAGGAACTGAGTTCTGTGTTTGTGATCCATGAACAGTTACTACCACACATTGGGTTCCGGTAACTCGGCCCCTCTCGGCTTATTAATCAACTCGATCTCTGTCCAGGAGTTGCAACTAGTTTCTGGTGTTTGTAGGTAGTGTTAGTAGTCTACCAAGTGGCACCCGGTACAGGTGGGCTTGGACAGACTAGGCACAGTGGCACGGTGTACCAAGTGGCACCCGGATGGTGGACTTGGGAACCCTGCACACATCGTTTGGGGCCGTGAGTGACACCCCGGCCGGATCTCCTTGCGGATGGAACCCGAATAGGCGATAAACCTGGACAAGAGACTTGTGTGGTTAGTCAGGTCATGGCCGACACCCTCGCCCAGCTTCCGCTTGAAGGTTGACGAGGTACATGACGTGTACAGGGCGATAAGTGGCGAGAGCGTGTGTGAAGAAGTACACCCCTGCAGGGTTATCACTATCTATTCAAATAGCCGGATTCCTCGGATATGGAAACTTGGACCCCTTGCATAGTTCATAGACAAGTGAAAGTGGATACTCTAAAATGCGCAAGATAAGTGTGAGTGCTATGGATGGCGTTCTCGCAGGGAGACGGGAGCGGATCCATAATGGTGTATTGGTATGGTGATTTTGTGGACTCGTGTGCGCCACCTCAAAAGAGTTAATTATAGTTGTAGTTCAGGTTAGCCACTGAGTCAAAGCTGGCTTGCTGCAGTTAAAATCCACCACCCCCTTTGTTGATACCGATGCATATGTAGTTAGTTCTGATGTAAGTCTTGTTGGGTACATTTGTACTCACGTTTGCTTAATTTATGTTTTGCAGAGAGACTTCAGTCTCGCTAGTAGTTCCAGGTGGACTTCGACGTTTAGCTTGATACCTCAGCTACGATCTTATACCCTTGGGAGGGTCTTGTAGATAGTCAGGCTTCTGAGCCTTCTTCATTTGTAGTTGTCTGTACCCAAACAAGTTAAGCTTCCGCATGTGCTTGTTGCTTGTATGCTCTGTATGTTGGGTCATGAGACCCATGTTTGTAATATCTCGCTCCTCGGAGCCTAATGAATAAATGCTTTGAGTCATAGAGTTTTGTTGTGATGCCATGTTGTATTTACACATATCGAGCATATTGTGTGTATGATTGAAATGCTTGGTATGTGTGGGATCCGACAACCTAGTTGTTTATCCTTGGTAGCCTCTCTTATGGGGAAATGTAGTCTTGTGCTTCCATGAGCCATAGTAGTCCGCTACAGCCCGGTTCACCGGAGTCCTGCTAGCCCCACACTACTGCTCCGGAACACTTGACTGGCCGGCATGTGTTTCACTTTGTTCTGGTGTCTGTCCCTTCGGGGAAATGTCACGCGGTGACATCCGGAGTCCTGCCTAGCCTGCTACAGCCCGGGTTCCCGGAGTCCTGTTAGCCCAGTGCTACAGCCCGAATTCGCACGCTGTTGACCGACATGCTCGATGTTGATTCATGTATGCATGTCCCCGTAAGTTAGTGCCACTTTGGGTTCACGACTAGTCATGTCGGCCCGGGTTCTCTGTCATATGGATGCTAGCGACACTATCATATACGTGAGCCAAAAGGCGTAAACGGTCCCGGGCCATGGTAAGGAGACACCCATGGGAATACCGTGCGTGAGGCCACAAAGTGATATGAGGTGTTACCGGCTAGACTGATGTGACTTGGAATCGGGGTCCTGACACGGACATCGCGCACAGGCTCCCTGCCAAGGATCAAGTCATCCCCAGTTCGGAGCCCGGCGAAAGGGTTGTATTCATCCCCCACTTCCCGTGGGATAGGGTTTCCCCTCCACCCCTTCGTCTGGGGCCTCATGTTCTACTATGGGCTAGATTTCCATGATCTAGCCCCGAATTCTTTCCTCCACATCTCGGCATTCATCATCGTGTGCGAGGCGCTGCTCCGTATCCCCCCACACTTCGGCCTATGGCTCAAGGTCTTCAATCTGAAGCTGAAGGTGGTCGACGGGTAGCATGCAGACTACGGCGGCGCCATGGTGAGTAAGCTCCCCAACGTTTTTTGGCCAAAGGGGGCCTTCATGGAGACTGTCAAGGTGTGGCAGCAGGAGTGGTTCTACATCACCGAACCCCGTGGCGCCAAGTGGGCGACCACTCCTAAATTCAGATCCGGACCCCCTATGCGGCTCACCTCATGGGCCACTAAGGGTCTGGACTAGGGATTCACAACGGAAGTGTTGATGCTGCAAAAGCGCATCACAAACATGATAGGCAAGAACACCAGTCTCACTAACGTGATTCAGGTGATGCTCTTTCGCTGGATTCTTCCCTGCCAACTCCGGCCCTCTCACATGTGGGAGTTCAATCCGGAGGATCCACGGACCCTAAAGCTCTTCTTCGGCACAACACATGGAGACATCTGGAAGCTGTTGTTCAAGGCCCAAAAAGCATGGACGAAGAAGACCAAAGACATCGGTCTTGACAGCGAGAATCTAACCACACCAGTAAGTATGATTTTCCCAAATATATATTCGATCAATAAGTTTCTTAGATATAATGAGTTTTCTGTCCCTGGTACAATGTTGGATAGCAAAGGCGGAGCAGATTAAGTGCCGGTCTCCGCTGCCTGAAGACCCGGCCACACCCCAGCTGACAAAGATGTTGGTCCCAGTGCCCTATCAGGTCCCGGAGAAGAAGGCCAAGAAGAAGAAGAAAAAGAGGCCAGAGGCGGCCTCCGCCACAAGGGTACTTTGGACACAGTGTCCGGAGAGACCGAAATCCCCTCCTCCCACGAGGGAGATGAAGACGAAGAGGGGGAGGAAGAGGAAAGTGACTCCCCTCTTAAGGGGAGGAAGAAGAAGAGGGCAGCCTCCACAGACCCGGAGGAGGAGGCGCCCAAGAGGGGGAAGATGGCCCTCTCGGATGGTTTGGATTCGGAGGCCGAACCCATCCCCAAGAGGCTTCCCAGGTTGAAGCCCCTGGCCGAATCGTAAGTATCAAAGGATTTACTATATGTCTTCGGTCCACTATGTTTTTATAATATAACATATTATATTGTGTGTCTTTCAGCCCTACTCGCGACCTCCCCAACCCTTCGCTATCTGAGGGGAGTTCTCTGCCACTAGATATGGCAGAGAGCGAGATGCCACCGCGAGCCCCTTTACCAGCCATCGCGGATGACACCAAGGTGTTGTCCCGAAGGACATCTCCTGGCCGCGGAGGGGCGAGCGAGACTGCCGAGAAGGCGCCCGAGGGTGATACGTCGGCTGCCGAAGGCATGGGGGATGCGACCCCCATGGCAACCAACAGCGGGGGTGCTGATCAATCCGGCCCCAAGTCGGACATGATTCCGGAGACCCACGTGGCTCCGGAATCAGGCGAGCAGCCCCTTTGAAGGAGGGGGGAGCATCAGCTCCGATGGCAACCTCCATTAATCCGGAGGCGCCGAATACTCTAGTGGAAGCACTACGACGTGCTTCCATCATGTAGGAGCACCGCACCCTGATGGGTGTGGTGGTAGAGAATGTCCAGTCCGCCAAGAGTGGGCTGAATGAAGCCTTCACCAGTGTGATAGCCTGGCTTATTAGGGATGATAGACTACTCATATCAATAAGGAATTCCTTCTTTTCCGGGAGCCCATTCGGACAGAACTCCAAAGTTAAGTGTGCTCACCTTGGAGTAGTGTCAGGATGGGTGACCGACCGGGAAGTTGCTCCCGGGTACGCACGAGTGAGGACAAAGTGTGCAGAAAAGACTAGTATTGATCTGTGGGGCCAGTCTAGATCCCGCCAGGAGTAACGACCACCGGCGGGTGTGTCCGGGGCGTTACAAGTTGGTATCAGAGCCGACCCTCGCGGTTACACGGATGGTTGCGGACAGGTGCGTGGTCATGTTGTTCATGACGTTTGTGACCCGTCGTGGCACACGGCATGGCACATGTACTGGACTAGAAGCACAGACGTATGTGCCAAGAGGGAACGTTCCTGTGGCCCGACGAGGACGTCGGTTCCTCTGAGTGGGGGTGTATGTGATAGCCTGGCTTATTAGGGATGATAGACTACTCATATCAATAAGGAATTCCTTCTTTTCCGGGAGCCCATTCGGACAGAACTCCAAAGTTAAGCGTGCTCACCTTGGAGTAGTGTCAGGATGGGTGACCGACCGGGAAGTTGCTCCCGGGTACGCACGAGTGAGGACAAAGTGTGCAGAAAAGACTAGTATTGATCTGTGGGGCCAGTCTAGATCCCGCCAGGAGTAACGACCACCGGCGGGTGTGTCCGGGGCGTTACAACCAGCCTACTGACAGGCTTCGAGGTATGCGATGTAATGCTCTAGACACTTTTTTATATGAAGGAAATAGATAGTAGCCCCTGACACTCTGTCCGGTTTTGAAAAAGCCGGACAGAGGATCACATAGTATTCGGAAGAGGTGACATACTTTTCTATTACATAACAGGCTTCCCTGTTAGCGGTGACCGCCCAGGCCGCTGAAGTTTCCAAACTCAATCAGAAACTGAGGCTAGCTGATGATGAAATCGATCGTATTAACAAGCGGTTCGATGAGACGCAAGGTATGCGTGTACCTTAAAGAGTTTGATCATATATCTGAAGTGATATGCAAATTCAAAGTTGAACTCAAGTATTGCTGTAATTATGACTGCAGTTGGCGCGGCCGAGGTCGAGACCCTCAAGAGCGCCCTTGCCTAGGCCGAGGAGGAGTGCTACCTCTTGAGCACTGCGTTGGTTTTCCCCGAAGAGGAAGGGATGATGCAGCAAAGTAGCGTAAGTATTTCCCTCAGTTTTTGAGAACCAAGGTATCAATCCAGTAGGAGGCTACGCGCGAGTCCCTCGTACCTGCACAAAACACATAAATCCTCGCAACGAACACGAATAGGGGTTGTCAATCCCTACACTGCCACTGCCAATTCGGACTAGGCCTTGGGGGGGCGTGCGGCCTGCCCTAGGCAGCCCCTCTTTCTTTCCCGTATGGCCCAATAAGGCCCAATACTTCTCTCCCGTATTCCCGTAACTCCCCGGTACTCCGAAAAATACCTGAACCACTCGGAACCTTTCCGATGTCCGAATATAGTCGTCCAATATATTGATCTTTACGTCTCGACCATTTCGAGACTCCTCGTCATGTCCCCGATCTCATCCGGGACTCTGAACTCCTTCGGTACATCAAAATTCATAAACTCATTATATAACTGTCATCGAAACCTTAAGCGTGCGGACCCTACGGTTCGAGAACAATGTAGACATGACCGAGACACGTCTCCGGTCAATAACCAATAGCAGGACCTGGATGCCCATATTGGCTCCTACATATTCTACGAAGATCTTTATCGGTCAGACCACATAACAACATACGTTGTTCCCTTTGTCATCGGTATGTTACTTGCCCGAGATTCGATTGTCGGTATCTCAATACCTAGTTCAATCTCGTTACCGGCAAGTCTCTTTACTCGTTCTGTAATACATTGTCTCACAACTAACTCATTAGTTGCAATGCTTGCAAGGCTTATGTGATGTGCATTACCGAGAGGGCCCAGAGATACCTCTCCGACAATCGGAGTGACAAATCCTAATCTCGAAATACGCCAACCCAACATCTACCTTTGGAGACACCTGTAGAGCTCCTTTATAATCACCCACTTACATTGTGACGTTTGGTAGCACACAAAGTGTTCCTCTGGCAAACGGGAGTTGCATAATCTCATAGTCATAGGAACATGTATAAGTCATGAAGAAAGCAATAGCAACATACTAAACGATCGGGTGCTAAGCTAATGGAATGGGTCATGTCAATCAGATCATTCACCTAATGATGTGATCCCGTTAATCAAATAACAACTCTTTGTCCATGGTTAGGAAACATAACCATCTTTGATTAACGAGCTACTCTAGTAGAGGCATACTAGTGACACTCTGTTTGTCTATGTATTCACACATGTATTATGTTTCCGGTTAATACAATTCTAGCATGAATAATAAACATTTATCATGATATAAGGAAATAAATCATAACTTTATTATTGCCTCTAGGGCATATTTCCTTCACTTGCGTTGCTCAATCTCAATGGCAGAAGGAGACATGACACGCACATATCGTTACCATTAAGGATAAAAAGATGGGGTCTATTCCTACATGAATAGATCTTGTCTACATCATGTCACCGTTCTTATTGCATTACTCCATTTTTCCATGAACTTAGTACACTAGATGCATGCTAGATAGTGGTCGATGTGTGGAGTAATAGTAGTAGATGCAGGCAGGAGTCGGTCTACTAATCTTGGATGTGATGCCTATATACATGATCACTGCCTTGGATATCACCATAATTATTTTCTCTTCTATCAATTGCCCAACAGTAATTTGTTTACCCACCGTATGCTATTTTTCTCGAGAGAAGCCTCTAGTGAAATCTTTGGCCCCGGGGTCTATTTCCTATCATATTGTTTCCGGATCTATTATTCCAACAATCCAAAAAAATATCTTGCTGCACTTTTTATTTATTTATTTTGTGTTTTTTTCTAGATCTATTTATCCAATCTCATACAGTTTAATCTATCTCAATACCGAGGGATTGACAACCCCTCTTACGCGTTGGTTTGGAAGTTTGTGTGGTTTGTGTGTAGGTGATGTTTACATAGTGTTGCTTGGTTCTCCTACTGGATTGATAACATTGGTTTCATAACTGAGGGAAATACTTACCGGTGTTGTGCTGCATCATCCTCTGCTCTTCGGGGAATTACCAATGCAGATACAAGCAATCAGGAAGAATTTCTGGCGCCGTTGCCGGGGAGACATCATCAACATCTAACAGGTTCCTATGCACAAATTCTCGTGTCCTTGCAATTAATTTATTTGCCATTTGCCTCTTGTTTTCACCTCCCCCACTTCTAAAACGTTTTTTGCGAAAATACAAAAATATTTTTTGTTTGCCTTTTTCTCATTCGATATTTTGTTTGCTTGTGATCTTGTTTGCTCTCATTATCATGTCTAGATCTGAAAAGAGTGGTAATGTTTTTTCAACTAGTGCCAGCTCTTTGGACAATGAGTCTGTTCTTTTGAAACTTACGAGAAATAAAGAAAATACTCATGAAGTTGCTAAAGAAAATTTTGATGATGTTGATGGCCCTCATGAAGAGGAAACTACTATCATGCATACCAAAAGACTCCGCATAGGTAGCGATAGTATTATTGGAAAACGGGTTATTCAAGATTTATTTACTTGCGCCGGCACATTACCTATGCTAGGGGTGTCAATCCTTAACAAAACTTCTAGTCTTGAGGATGCAATATCTTTGCTTATAATTGAACTTGAAACACAATATGTTCACATGCATCCTTTCATACAATGGATCTTCTTAGAATTCTCAAATATTCATGATCCTTCTTTTAAACGTGTTACCGCAATATTTTTGGCTTATGAATTTGGGCATATTATGAAGGAAGCACGCGAAATTTTTGCTCATTATAATATCAATTGTGGTTGTCCCCCTATTGAAGAAATTATTTTTAATCAAGAAGAGATAAGGAGATTACAATCTCTGATTATGCTGCTTACAATGAAATCTAAGGAAAAAGGATCCCCCATCTGTTTTGATTGATAAAATCTCTGAACAAAATGATAAGATTGCTATACAAAATGATGAATTGGGGTTTTTCTTAGAGATAAACTTAGGTAGTATACTCAAAGGAATGTTTATAATGAAGAGATAGTCATCACATATAAAGATCTGTACCCTATTAAAATTTAGCCAGTTTGATTATTTTTGCTTGCCACGAAGGAAACTTGTTGCTGAAAGGAGGGAGTATGAGATGAGAATGGATGATCTCCCGCATTTTTATTACAATACTTGAATATATGCATTGTGCCTAGCTAGGGGCATAAAACGATAGCGCTTGTTGGGAGGCAACCCAATGAATAAAATATTTTCTCTCTCTTTTTCTTTCTATTTTTGTGTGTTGACACAATTATGCTACTGTTGTGATTGTTTTTTATGTTTTAATTAGTGTTTTTTCCAAGTAAAGCCTTTAGGATCATGTTGGGTGATAGTTAACTTGATCTTGTTGGAAAACAGAAACTTTGACGCCCAGTATCAAAATTGTTAAAAATAACATAAGCGTGATAAAATTTTGAATTTTTTTACACAAGATTGATATACAAATTGCCTATGGTGTCCTTATTTTTCAGAAGTTTTGGAGTTACAGAAGTATGGTCAAAGTCCAGATTACTACAGATTATTCTGTTTTTGACAGATTCTATTTCTGTTGCATTGTGTGCCTATTTTGGTGAATCTATGGATTGTATCGAGGGGTATAAGCCATGTTAAAGTTAGAATACAGTAGGTATAATGCAATAATAATATATGAATGGGTTTGCAATACTACTTAAAGTGGTGATTTGCTTTATTATACTAACGGATCTAACGAAGGTTTTTGTTAAGTTTTGTGTGATTGAAGTTTTCAAGTTTTGGGTGAGATCACAATGGATGGAGGAATTAGGGTGACACTACTAGGGAAAAGGCTAGCAGCAGCGCGGGTTTTGTGCTCACTAGTAGCGCGGGTAGGCGCGCTACTAATAAGGCGCTACAGCTATTGCTTAGCAGTAACGCGTGCCTGCACGCACTACTGCTAGGGCAAATAGCTGCAGCGTTTGTTCACTCCCGCGCTACTGCTAATGTAACTACTGGCAGCGTGTTTTCTCGCCATCGCTACTAGTATTCTTTTTTTACTTTTTTATTTTTAGTGTATTTATGCGCCATAGGACAAATATTGGTACAATACCAGTTATGAGATTTACATCATTATGTCCATAACAGTGTGTCAAATGAAGGTGGATTAGGTTCAAGTGGAGGCAATATGTGGTGCATGTCAAAAGTATACTACTAATCCAAACTTGATCTAGTTTGGACTAGTACTTTCAATGTGCACCACATGTTGCCTCCACTTGAATCTAATCTGCCAGCACAAGCTATTTAATCATCATCATAGTCATTACCATCAACAGTATTTATTTAATCACCACTAACACTAGCTAATAATAATCATCATAGTCATTACCACCAACACTAGCTATTTTATCATCATAGTAATAGTGTAGCACATCATCATCCTCAAACTCATTTCTAGCTAGCTAATCACTCCTGCTGCTCTCTCTTAGGTAAAATAACATAAAACATGTGTAGCTCTCCTCCTTGATCAAGTTGGAGCATGCAGATGAACCTGTCTCCTAAACGTGGGTAGCGCATCTGTTTGCTGCCCCTAGTACTTCTCTACACTTCTCCATCACACATTTGGTCCAGTCTTGCACTATTAAGCATCCGTTGTTAATCTTGAATGCACTAAAGTAATCTGTAGGATATCTTGGCCGTAAGCTAATAATACTCATAGTACCTTTAGTCTTGAACCCATAAGGCACAACATTCATCGCGAGTCCCTGTTGAAGAACATCGTATGGTAACATACTTAGCAATGAAGTTTAGCTTCAAAAATAATGTATGGAAAAGATGCACTGAGGAAAATAGTGAAACTCTTACCATCCTTCCTAAATAGATGTGACCGTAGTTCATTACGAACACTATTGGTCGCACGTTTTCAGTACTAACATTTCTAAATGCAGGAAGAAAATTTGTCTTGACAGTATCAAGATCCTCAAGCCATGAAACATAATGGCTTAGCTCCTCGCAGTTGAGTTCAGCCTCGGGACAGTAGTAGGTCCTGTCTACCAAGCCCTGGACATGTTTGCTTGCACCGAAATAAGCTGACAATACAAATTAGTTGTCAACTATTTTTGAATAAACAATATCGAAGACATAAATATGACTGAGAAACTTACATAATGGTATAACTAGAGGCGTCTGCACATCGACCAGATGTCGGTATTACCTTCAATATCATCTTCCGGACGAATATCAAAGGTGATAACCATATCAGGCTCAAATGCATAAGTCTTGCATAGTGCTCGCCATGTTTTGCATCCAAAATAGGTGTAGTCGTCTGAATTGTATAATTTTGCGTGGAAAATATAACCATGCTCGGTCTTCAAGTAAACTTTCTTTACCTCCAAAGTATGACTGAAACCTATCTTATCCAATACAAAAATTCTTGCATGGCAGGGGATACGCTAGTACAATAGTAAAAAAATATAAGTTGAAGCAAATGAAGCAGATGTCATGCTTAATTACGAAAAAAGACTTGTCGTTGTGACTTACTGTATCCACTTCGAAGTTCTCATCCAGCTTGATGTTGAAGCGCCTATCATCATCTAGGAAGATTCCGTCGCACAGGCCGCGCTCGTCTTCGTAGTATTTGCAAATACCGAAATCCTTTTCGCCATCAGACATTTCCTATGTTCATAGTTAAAACATTAATTGAAAATCGATCGAAGACAACTACCAGGATACTCAACACACAAATCCGGGGCAATCGATATTTCCTACATATTCTGGCACAAGTCATGCCAAAATTCACGGAAAAATCCGGCATGACCTTTCCTAAAATAGGACATATCGAGCGCCTGAAATTTGCCGGAACGGAAATGAATCAACACTCCGTCAAAACATAGGCCACTCGGAGGTGTAACCTGCAAACATGACCGGCCACTTGGATATTGAGCAACACAAGATATACATTTCAAAATATCTTATAGGACTCAAATTAGCATGCATTCAATAAGCAAAAGTAAATCATCTCATGCGTCCGTACATCATCGAATATTATCACTAATACATCCCAAATAGTGTCATACATATAACATCACTAATACAACTAAAACCCTAGCACACGACGGGTATCGGCGCGGGCGGTGGACACCCACAGAGAAGGAACCATCACGGGATCATAGCTCAAGTGAGATCCCTGGAGAACCTGCCAGGTATTGGAGAACCTGTGCTCCAACGCAAACAAGTAGCGACGGACGTGCGCGTCCTCCTCACTGACACGGTGACGCACCACCTCCGTGGAGTCCTCGAGCCTCTGGACCGTCACTGGCCCACGCGACCGCCACCAAAGAAGGTTCGGGTCAACGACAGGCTGGCTCCTCACCAACCTGCGCCCCCGATAGGTAGCGCCTCCCAGTACCACCCCATCGGAGCCCAGTCCCGGACATGGCCCATCTGGTCAAGCAGGTGTCGTCCTCCGCCGACTCGACGACGAGGATGCGGGATAGGCATCGTCCACGTCGATGCGAGAAAAGTTGCTTTAACTAAAAAAATAGCAACAAGTTCTTACTAACGAGTTCTATTAATTCAATTAGTTCTTACTAAAAATAAACTTACTATAAATAAAAATAAACTAATACCTAATTACTACCTGGTTCTTACTAACTAATTAGTACCTAGGAACTACTGCCCTAAATACCATATAAGTAATTAACTAACTAGCACTAAAAATAGCCTAGGGTTCATACTAACTAGCACTAAATAGCTAGGGTTCATACTAAGAAGAGAAGAGGGATTGGAAGGGGAGAGTGCTTACAGAGGGCGGGGAGAGAGATGGGGTCGGGGGAGATGGCGGCACCGAGGCGCGGCGAGGCGGGGTCGGGGGAGACGGCGGCGAGGCGGGGTCGGGGGAGACGGCGGCGAGGCGGAGGCGACGAGGAATAGTAGAGGAGAATTGGGGGAGGAAGCAGAGGAGAGGGAATCAGGCCGCGCGGGGGGTTAGGTGAAAATAGCTTTAACAGTAGCGTGGGGAGGCAAAACTCACTGCTGCTAAAATCCATAGTAGTAGTGCTGTTCGTAGAAGGGCGCTACTACTATACCTAGCACGTCGGGAATGGTGTGGCAATTATAGTAGTAGCGCGTTCTGTTCCTGCCGCGCTACTGCTAAGCGGGTAACAGTAGCGTCGTTCTAGCAGACGCGCTACTGCTAAGTAGCAGTAGCGCCTCATTTTAACAAGCGCTACTGGTAACATTCTGTGTATAAGGTTTTCCCTAGTAGTGTGAAAAGAGCCTAAGCTTGGGGATGCCCATGGCACCCCAAGCAAATATTCAAGGAGAACCAAGCAACTAATCTTGGATATGCCCCGGAAGGCATCCCCTCTTTCTTCTAACAACCATCGGTAATTTTACTTGGAGCTATATTTTTATTCGTCACATATCATGAGTTTGCTTGGAGCGTCTTGTATTATATGAATCTTTGCTTCTTTCTGTTTTTAGTTTCTCGCAATTATCCTTGCTGGACACACCTATTTGAGAGAGCCATAATGATGCCATGATTTGTTAGAATTGCTCTGTGTGCTTCACTTAAATTTTTTGAGCTATGGAATTGCTCTAGTGCTTCACTTATACCTTTTTCAGCACGGTGGTTGTTTAATTTTTGGATAAATGCTTTGATGCTTAACCTAGATTATTTTGAGAGTTCGTAAAAATTTGAAGAATATTCTCTCATGCTTCAGTTATATTATTTTGAGAGTTGGAAATTTTGAAGAAATATTTATGCTCTTGTTCTTCACTTAGATGTGTTTGAGAGCTTGTTATAAGCAATGGTAATATATGAAACTAGTCCCAAAGTGATAGATATTCAAGAGGGATAATAAAAACTATCATGAAGATCATTGGATATTAAAACTTGATTCTTTCAAATAGTTTTGAGATATGGAGATAGTAATATGTGAGTCATGTTGGTGAGTAATTGTGCTTTAGTAAGAATATTGGTGTTAGGGTTTGTGATTCCCTATGCAAGAACAGAAGTCAATAGTAATGCAATGAAGTTACATCCTACTTATGCTACATTATTCGGTGTTAGTTTTGTTTAATGCTCGCTTATGATCGTTTTCATTTCTTGGATGGTTGCTTCTCAATCTATTTGCCAGCCTTCCCTTGTACTAAGCAGGAATACTGCTTGTGCATCCAAACTCGTTAAACCAAGTTGTGCCGAATGAGTCCACCATACCTACCTATATGCGGTATTTCCATGTCATTCCAAGTAAATTGGTATGCGCCAACTCTAATTTTCAAAATGAATTTCCTTTTTGTGTGCCCGTACCACTCATGAAGCGACACGGGGTGGTCAATATTTTTCATGCTAGATGTGTAATTCTCAAGATGAGTGTTTATTCACTTGTCATTGCACAAGAGTGTGGCAAGGTAATAGGGATGCCTAGTCCCGAATTGAAAAAGAAATTTACTTTATGTTGTCAATAATAAATTCCTTGGGAAGTATTGGTATGGAAGGCACCCGTGGATACGGCTAGCCATGGATTGTGAAAGAATGGTGGAAAAAGGAATAAACTTTATTTTATGTTTGGAGACCGCCTATGATGTATCTAGCATAGAAAGTATTGGGAATTCTCACTCGTTTTCGTTGACGGGAAAAGCATGCCTCTCAAAACAATTTTATCACTCAATTTAAGTTTTGAGCTCTGGCACCTCTACAAATCTATGCTTCCCTCTGCGAAGGGCCTATCTATTTACTTTTCTGCAATTTTTATTTTTATTGAGTCTCCATCTTATCTTATAAAGCACCAACTAGGGAGCACTATTATCATACTTGAGCATTGGATGTAGCTAATATTTGAGTGTGGTTCATGAATGGATCAATGATTGAGCATAATGGGCTAGGGACAACTTTCTTTGGTGTTGATATTTTGAAGGACATGGTTGCTTGTTGATATGCATGAGTATTGAAGTCTTCATGTAAAATTATAGACTATTGCTTTGAATCATCTAAAGTCCAAATGTCCAAGCTACAGAAGAAAAGAATATGTGATAAATATGATGGGTAGCATTCCACATCAAAAAATCTGTTTTTATCATTTACCTACTCGAGGACGAGCAGAAATTAAGCTTGGAGACGCTCATACGCCTCCAACGTATCTATAATTTTTTTATTGTTCCATTCTATTAAAGTATCGTTCTTGGATGTTTCATACGCATTTACTACCAAATTTATATCATTTTTTGGGACTAACCTATTGACATAGTGCCCAGTGTCAGTTGTTGTTTTCTGCTTGTTTTTTACTTTGCAGAATATCCATATCAAATGAAGTCCAAATGCAGCAAAACTTTTTGGAGGTTTTTTCCTGCCCAAAAGACACCCAGGAAGCCCAAGATGTGCACTAGAGGGGCTCTGTGTGGCCCACTAGGCACTAGGGCGCGCCAGGGCCCTCAGGCGTGCCTTGGCGGGTATTGGGGCCCACAGGCACCCCCTCCACTGCCTCTCAACTCTATAAATACTCAAATATTCCAAAAATCCTAGGGGAGTCGACAAAACACAATTCCAGCTGCCACAAGTTCCAGAACCACGAGCTCCAATCTTGAGGCCTTCTCCAGCACTCTGACGGAAGGGCAATGATCACAGAGGGGTTCTTCATCAGCACCCTGCCCCTCCGATGAACCATGAGTAGTTCACCACAGACCTACGGGTCCGTAGGCAGTAGCTAGATGGCTTCTTCTCTCTTTTTGATCTTCAATACAATGTTCTCCTCGATGTTCTTGGAGATCTATTTGATGTAATGACTTTTGTGGTGTGTTTGTTGGGATCCGATGAATTGCGAGTTTATTATCAGATCTATCTATGAATATTATTTGAGTCTTTGTTGAACTCTTATATGCATGATTTTTATAGCCTGGTATTTCTTCTTCGAAACTTTGGTTTGGTTTGGTCAACTAGATTGATTTTTCTTGTCATGGGAAGAGGTGCTTTGTGATGGGTTCGATCTTGCGGTGCTCAATCTCGGTGACAGAAGGAGACATGACACGCATGTATCATTGCCATTAAGGATAAAAAGATGGCATCTATTCCTACATGAATAGATCTTGTTTACATCATGCCATCGTTCTTATTGCATTACTCCGTTTTTCCATGAACTTAATACACTAGATGCATGTTGGATAGCGGTCGATGTGTGGAGTAATAGTAGTAGATGCAAGCAGGAGTCGGTCTACTAATTTATCTTGGACGTGGCCTATATACATGATCATTGCCTTGGATATCGTCATAATTACTTGACCTTCTATCAATTGCCCAACAGTAATTTGTTTACCCACCGTATGCTATTTTTCTCGAGAGAAGCCTCTAGTGAAATCTTTGGCCCCGGGGTCTATTTCCTATCATATTGTTTCCGGATCTATTATTCCAACAATCCAAAAAAATATCTTGCTGCACTTTTTATTTATTTATTTTGTGTTTTTTTCTAGATCTATTTATCCAATCTCATACAATTTAATCTATCTCAATGACGAGGAGGGATTGACAACCCCTCTTACGCGTTGGGTTGCAAGTTTTTGTGGGTTGTGTGCATGTGTTGTTTACATAGTGTTGCTTGGTTCTTCTACTGGATTGATAACCTTGGTTTCATAACCGAGGGAAATACTTACCGTTGTTGTGCTTCATCATCCTCTCCTCTTCGGGATGAATGTGATAGGTAGCATTCCACAACAAAAATTATGTTTTTATCATTTACCTACTCGAGGACGAGCATGGATTAAGCTTGGGGATGCTTGATACGTCTCCAACGTATCTATATATTTTTATTGTTCTGTGCTATTATAGTATCAACCTTGGATGTTTTATATGCATTTACAAGCAATTATATATCATTTTTTGGGACTAACCTATTAACTTAGTGCCCAGTGCCAGTTGCTTGTTTCTTTTGCCTGTTTTTGGTTTTTCAGAATATCAGTACCAAACAAAGTCAAATGCCATGAAACTTTTTGGAGATTCTTTTCTATACATAGGAGACCCTGGAAGCTTCAGGAGGGGACGAGAAGATGGAGCAGTGGACCACGAGGCACCAGGGCGCGCGCTGTTGGCTCATGGGGCCCATGTGGCTCCGTTTGACCTAACCCCGCCTCTATAAATTCTCTAAAATCGGGAAGCCAACAGAGAGCCAGCCAAAATACTTTTACCGCCGCCGCAAGTTCCTGTTCTCGCGAGATCCCATCTGGAGGCCTTTTTCGGCACTCTACGGGAGGGGGTTTGATCACGGAGAAGCTCTACATCAAATTTGCTTGCCTTCCGATGATGTGTGAGTAGTTTAGCACAGACCTACGGGTCCATAGTTAGTAGCTAGATGTCTCTCTCTCTCTCTGATCTTTAATACAATGTTCTCCTCAATGTTCTTGGAGTTCTATCCGATGTAATCACATTTTGCGGTGTGTTTGTTGGGATCCGATGAATTGTGAGTTTATGATCAGATTATCCATGAATATTATTTGAGTTTTCTCTAAACTCTTTTATGCATGATTGTTATAGCTTCTTATTTCTCTCCGATCTATTGATTTGGTTTGGCCAACTAGATTGATTTATCTTGCAATGGGAGAGGTTCTTTGTAATGGGTTAGATCTTGTGGTGCTCAATCCTAGTGACAGAAGGGGATATGACATGTATTTGTATCGTTGCCATTAAGGATAAAAAGATGGGGTTTATTCATGCATGAGTTTACTTTGTCTACATCATGCCATCTTGCTTAAGGCACCATTCTTTATGAACTTAATACTCGATGCATGCTGGACAGCGGTCGATGTGTGGAGTAATAGTAGTAGATGCAGGCAGGAGTCGGTCTACTTGTCTTGCACGTGATGCCTATATACATGATCATTGTCTTGGATATCGTCATGATTATTTGCTTTTCTGTCAATTGCCCAACAGTAATTTGTTTACCCACCGTATGCTATTTTCAAGAGAGAAGCCTTTAGTGAAAACCATGGCCCCGGGGTCTAATTCTATCATATATTAAAAATCCTAAAAATACCTTGCTGCACTTTTTATTTATGTACTTTATTTTGTATTTTTGTTCAATCTATCTATCAATTACTACACAATTTAATCTTGCACGTAACCGCCGAGGGATTGGCAACCCCTTGTTCATGTTGGGTTCCGAGGATTTGTTGTTTGTGTGCAGGTGCTGATAACGAGGTGTTGCGTGGTTTGCCTACTAGATAGATATCCTTGGTTTTTAACTGACGGAAATACTTATCTCTACTGTACTACACCATCCTCTCCTCTTCGGAAAAATCCCAACGCAATTCACAAGTAGCAAGCAACATTACTTAAAGTCTAGATGTGCCCTAGTTATCACACATCTTAAGTGACTCAATCAATCTAGAAAGAAAAGGAAAAAAGACAAAAGAAAATGATTGCATGAATCTTAGCGTAAAATTAATCACATAGGAATTAGATGTGCAATACTTAGAGCACATGTAGTTGTGCTTTAGCAAATCTGTTACTTAAAAGGGACGTCACTTTAACATGGGCATTGCTTCATTTTAACAGTGATAGTATTAGATTAGCAGCAACAATAGGAGCATATGGACAATGACCGCACAACCACCAAGTACAGTTGTAAAAAACAACATGTATACCTCCACCGAGGCATAAACCACAACTTTTGGAGTGGCTTTTCCCCTAAGTAAAAATTAGGTGATGTTGGACCAGCCGACGAACCCTAGCTACTGTACATGGGGAGCTGGGGAGTAGTGGTATCAAAGAAAACCCGCATGCGGCGACCTGGGGAGCTGGACCAGTACAATCAAGCATGAAATCCAAAAGAAGTTATACATCAAGTGGGCGAGATGTGGCTTAGGCGGGCGGGCGGGAACTACCCACACGACGGCAGGGAACAAGGGCACGGAGGACCTTCGTCGCGCCAGCGCTGGCTCGGAGAGGACGATGCACATCGGCTTCATCCATCGCCGACGGCGATAACGTCAATGATGCACCTCCTCACCTGCCGCAGCGGACGGAATCCGGCCGGATCGGTGACCACCGGTGAGGAGAGAGATAGTAGACACTATCGTCTTGTTTAGATATCAAGAGGGTGAGAGAGCGACGCGGGAAACCCTATCAAACATGAGGCTACATATACAATGGAGTAAAAAATATCTCTCCGTAGCAGTGGTTTTAAATAGAATACGCGCGTTCCTGAAAAAAAGAAATGAAAACTGGTGGATGAATCTTTTTTTAACGTACCAGGAAAGAAAGCTCGATCAATAACACGCTCCCGCTTCCAGGTTGCACTTTGTATAGCTCACGTGTGGTCCCCGACCCTCCACTATTAAGTGAAGAAAGTAAAGGGTCAAATTATCATGTAAGTTGCCTCTTCGTTTACAAATGTGCTCCATCGTGTACTCGCGGGTGTGTCGGAGGCAGAGTGCGTGTGTGTGTGTGCTTGTGTGTTATGGAATATTTGCTAAATGATGAACTATTTTCCAACCATGTTTGTGAACTTCAATTTTCACTTGCAATTTGAATTTTGAATTTGTCTTTGATTTTTATCAACGGGCAATTTGGCTTAGTCAAACTTGATGACACGACACCATTAGTGTGAGGTCACTGTAGCATGACACTGGGGGTATTACACATTATTAATAGCTCAATACTACCCTAGTGCTACCGAACGTTAAGTGTGCGGCCCTACGGGTTCGGGGACATGTAGACATGACCGAGACACATCTTCGGTCAATAACTAATAGCGGGACCTGGATGCCCATATTATTCCTACACATTCAATGAATATCTTCATCGGTTCAACCATGATGTCAAGGATTCAATTAATCCCGTATGCAATTCCCTTTGTCCTGCGGTATGTTACTTGCCCGAGATTCGATCATCGACATCTCCATACCTAGTTCAATCTCATTACCGGTAAGTCTCTTTATTCGTTCCGCAATACAAGGTCCCGTGACTAAACTAATTAGTCACATGAAGCTTCTTGTGATGTTGTATTACCGAGAGGCCCCAGAGGTATCTCTCCGTCACACGGAGTGACAAATCCCAGTCTCGATCCATGCAACTCAACAAACACCTTCAGAGATACTTGTAGAGCGCCTTTATGATCACCCAGTTACGAAGTGAAGTTTGATAGCACACAAGGCATTCCTCTAGTATCCGGGAGTGGTATGATCTCATGGTCTAAGGAACTGATACTTGACATGAAGAAAGTTGTAGCAAATAAATAAACGATCTGATGCTAAGCTTACGGTTGGGTCTGTGCATCACATCATTCTCCTAATGATGTGATCTCGTTATCAAATGACAACTCATGTCTATAGCTAGGAAACCTTAACCATCTTTGATAAACGAGCTAGTTTAGAAGAGGCTTACTTGGGACACTGTTGTTTATGTATTCACACATGTATTTATGTTTCCGGTCAATACAATTCTAGCATGAATAATAAACATTTATCATGAAAAAGAAAATATGATAATAACTAATTTATTATTGCCTCTAGGACATATTTTCAACATTGGGTGGGCCCCAAACTTTCCACGGGGTGTGGGGGGTTTTGATGTCGCTTACGAGGGGCAGGGAGGGGAAGAGGAAGGGGTGTCACAACGGCGAAGGCAGAAGAGCCTTTTCCGCCCCGACGCGCATCTGGCATGTCCCCAACTCATCCTCCCACACAGGCTCTTAAAGGTGTGCAGCGGGAGACCCGGAGGGGCGGCAGAGCAAGGACGTCCCATCGCCATGCGGGTAATCCCCCGCATTGAACATGAATGCGGGCATCAGTGGCAGCTCGAGCCACCACGATGGATGCAACGCGCACACTCTCGCCTTGAAGTGCCGACGGTTTCTCCATGGCCTCACCCGCCTTCAAGGCCTCCTGGAACCGTTCTCCGGAGGACAGAGAGGGTGGCGCAACGTCAGATCCGCACGGCGATCCGGTCGGATCCGAAGCTGCCAACATGGACGACCACTGGGGTAAAGTCGCAGGAAGACAGGCCGGCGACGACGGCTGAAAGTAAGGCAAGGAAAGGATGGATATGGTGGCCGGTGAGGACAGAAAGGCCCTCGCCCGGAGGGGTTGATGGTGGGACGGGCTCGGGGGTGGGTCACTCATGCTTGAACCATGCCGGTATGAAATACAAATTTTTTTACTGTTGAGTTCTTAGACAAAAGGATCTAGATTAGAATGGAATTCAACTCGGAGTTGTTTTCTTCTTCTTGAGAAACACAATACAAATGCAAATGCTCCCAAACATGCACGCATATCTTACTCTATAATAGAACACACACTCACACACACCCTATCGTCATGAGCACATCCGAGACTCTGGCCCGGCAAATCATGAGATTGACGAAGTCATCACATGTGTATTATAGTGGATGGAAACATCGTCCCCCACTAAACAAACATCACCGAAGAGTCCGGGATTAATCTAGGAAAATATAGCACACGTTCACAAGGAATCTAACCATGTGAGTTACACTATTCACACACAAAAAGAACATCTGAGTTATGCCCAGCGCGTAACTCGGGGTCTCTTTGATTGATAAGATTACAAAATTTGGGAATAGAAAAAACATATAATTGTAAACCATGTATGAATCCTACAGAATTGTGTTGCGCATAAGTGGTTGGGCCATACAAGAAACAAATGGTTGTTTCCAAAGAGATTTGACTAGATGCTGTTTTTAAATGAGATCCTGAAAGAATACCCAATTGATTCAATCCTCCAGGTCAAACAATCAACATAAAAAAAAGTTCCAAGGATTCAATCCTCCAGTCCTCTATCATAATTTTCTAAGAAAGTTCTTTGAATCAAAGTATCCCTCAAATTTTCTCTTTGTGCCAAGGATTGAGAATTTGAGACTGTATATTATCTCTGTATTCAGATTGGATATACAAGATTTCCGATTTACACAATTTGGGTGGTGGACCAAGTAACTTTTAAAATAGAGAAAGATTGAAAATTACAGAGATTCCATTCTATTCCCCGGGGACTGTGGGAAATGGTGGTCGCATCACAAAGATGCAGTGCAAGGACCGAATCTTGTATTACACGCGAGTACCATATTTTACTTCCATAGGTCGAGGTAGACCACACTTCCGCGCAAATTAGCTTTATGACATATTTCTTTTCCTTTTTTGATTTGATTCCTCCCTCTCGTTATCATTTTTATGTAGATCCAGAGGATCTTTGCGAAGAAGAACCTTCGGAATACATATATTCCAGTGGAGATTCAGATGGTGACCTCACGAAATAATAAGTGCTGTCCTGTCGATTCATTTGGGAGCTGGACTTTCTGTGCGCCAATAATAATACGAGGGATCGCCAACAGAGATGCACCATACAACTAGGGCCCTATGTGCTGTTCAATCAATCAACTGTGTGAGTGCGACGATTGAAAAGAAAAAATAATGATCGAAAATTGTGAGGATTGGCGAAGCTATCTTTTTTTTCATTTTTCTCTTTCTTTTTTGAGAAGATTGGCGAAGCTATAGCTATCGAAAATTGTGAGGATTGGAGTATGAGTGAGGGGCAGCAACTTGTTTGTGTGCGTGCGTAGGGTGGGCCACGGGAAGCAGACAGAGCAAAGCAAAGATTCCATTAGGTCGGGCCCATGATGGAGCAGGCGCCAAGGCTGAGGTGGGCCTAACCTTCCCAACACTTACGAATGGTTGATGGCTGCTTGTTGCTTTCTCTTCCCAAAAAACAAAACTGAATTGTTTTTGCTAGTTGTTGCTTGGTTTGAGCTGAGGCTCTGCTTGGATGCTCTCTTCTCTTGACGCTGCATTTTTCCTGCCTGCCCAGCTCTCAACTTGTGGTGCTTCTCCTTCTTCATCATCGGTGTCGGTGTCGATGTCGCTTTGGGATGTCACTGTCCCCAAAAAGGAGGTCGAAACTAATTGAGTTCACGGCTTCATAGCAACCACAGCCAGCCATCATCTGGAGGAGTACCTCTCTTTTTCTTCTACTCTGAGGATTGCGGGAGACAATAATGCAGGTGCAGCCGTGCAGATGCGTGTCTAGCTAATGTTTAGTCGCATATGGTGAGCATCTCCATTATTCAGTCCACGATTACGCGTAATCATTCACTCCGCATGTGATGCATGCATGTTGATGTGGTTTAGAGGCCAACCTGAGGCTGGAGAGCTGTCAGATTTAGCAGCATATATGTTCATCTTTGTCCACTACATGGATATACATTCTTCCCGGGAGAAAATTTGGAACTAGCAAAACCATGGTTTTTTTACATGTCACATGGGACCTCCCGTCGACTATGAAGTCATCAGTGGCAATTTTGTCAATCTTAAAATAATATGCCGGTTGAGTCTCTCGAAAATGCTCATAGGGATAAAGTATGCATGCATACATTCGTAGAAGTAAGTGTGTATGTATATGTGAGAGTCTACATCTGTACTGCGTCAAGAAAAACCCAAAGACCTCCTATTGGACATGCTACGATTTTCTTTTCAGGCTAGCTCTCCAATATCTGGGCTGGCCTCTACTGATCAGGGCACTTTCCTGAGGCCTGCTTCACGCACTTTACTAATTTGGCCCACAAATCAACTGTTGAACATCCTTCTTTGGAGATCGATAACGATCATCGTCA
Source organism: Triticum urartu (assembly GCF_003073215.2). Lineage (NCBI taxonomy): Eukaryota > Viridiplantae > Streptophyta > Magnoliopsida > Poales > Poaceae > Triticum > Triticum urartu. The sequence goes on from NC_053023.1 coordinate 414,751,614, forward strand.
CTTGACGCGCTTTCAGTCATTCGCCACGTGTCGCGCTTTGGGCGTTTCTTTCGGATTTTCTTTTATTTTTCCGCACGCGTTTTCGGCTATTTAAACGGGGTTTTTCGGTTTTTTCAACTTTTTGGTTTTCCACTAGTGTTTCTTAACTTTTCGATCAAAAAAATTTTAAATTTTTTTTGCGCCAAAACACGTTTTCTGTTGTTTTTTTCTTTCGCGAGAGTCACGGTTTTGCTTCCGCGAGAGGCATGATTGTGTTTTCGCGAGAGTCACGGACGTGCATCTCGAAAACGAAAACAAAACATGTTTTTTTGTTTTTTTCCTTTCACGAGAGTTACGGTTTTGCTTCCGCGAGAGGCACGGTTGTGCTTTAACGAGAGTCACGACCATGCCTCTCGGAAACGAAAAAAACGTGTTTTCAGGTTTTTTCCTTTCGCGAGAGTCACGGTTTTGATTCCCCGAGAGGCAAGGTTGTGCTTTCGCGAGTCACGGCCGTGCCTCTCGGAAACGAAAAAAACGCGTTTTTTATTTTTTTTCCTTTCGTAAGAGTCACGGTTTTGCTTCCGCGAGAGGCACGGTTGTGCTTTCGCGAAACTCACGGCCGTGCCTCTCGAAAACGAAAAAAACGCGTTTTTTCTTTTTTTTTCTTTCGCGAGAGTCACGGTTTTGCTTTCGCGAGAGGCACGGTTGTGCTTTCGCGAGAGTCACGGCCGTGCCTATCGAAAATGGAAAAAAATACATTTTCTTTTTTTTCCTTTCGCGAGAGTCACGATTTTGCTTCCGCGAGAGGCACAGTTGTGCTTTCGCGAGAGTCATGGTTGTGCCTCTGGAAACGAAAAAAATGTGTTTTTTTCCGGAAGAGTCACGGTTTTTCTTCCGCAAGAGGTATGGGTGTGCTTTTGTGAGAGTCACGGCCGTGCCTCTCGCAAACGAAAAAAACACGTTTTTTGTATTTTTTCTTTTCGCGAGAGCCACAGTTTTGCTTCGGCGAGAGGAACGGTTGTGGTTTCGTGAGAGTCATGGCCGTGCCTCTCAGAAACAGGAAAAATGTGTTTTCTGTTTTTTTCTTTCATGAGAGTCACGGTTTTGTTTATCCAAAAGGTACAGGTGTGCTTTCGCGAGAGTCACGGCCGTGCCTCATCGAAAACGAAAAAAAACACGTTTTCTTTTTTTCGTTCCGCGAGAGTCACGCTTTTGCTTCCGCGAAAAGCACGGTTGTGATTTCGTGAGAGGCACGGGCGTGCCTTTTTCGGAAAGGGTAAAAACCCGTGCTCTCGGTTCGATTTTTTCATTCGGTTTTTTATGAAAAAAAAAGTTCATCAAAACCTATCAACATGGAATCTAATTTTGAAGATCTCGATACGAGGAATCCAACAGTGAAAGCGGTTCGAGATTTGGACGCACAGTTTGAGAAATAAAACGTTTTGAATAAATTGATCTACGAAAAAAGGGAAAACTCCCAGGTTGAGACAAGTGACGGTATGTGCGCTACTTGTCGCAACTGGGGAGTTGGAGTGATCTTTGCAACAAGTACTCCTCGAGTAGTGATTTCATCGACCCTACAGGCTGAATAGGGAGGAAACGCGGGGAGTTTCTATGCGCCGCTCGTTGCGGCGAATTGCCGAGCAGACGCACAAACACGACTCCAGCTGGGCCGACCCATTAGCGTAACACAGTGAAAAATCCCCAAAAAGTGTCCTCGAGGGAGGGATCAAACCAGGGACCTCTCGTTGCTTATGCGCGAGCCTAGACAACGGGATAGATGAGCTTCTTGGTTTATAATGCCACGCTAAGCTAAAGGTAATATAGATTCGACCATATTATCAAATTTTGAACGCGAACATTATTTTGGAAATATGTTTTTTTAAGCGAGCACTTTTCAACTTTGAGAAGGGAAAAAAGCTTGAATATTTCTTGAATATCCTAACAAATTTTTGATAAACTGAACACTTTTTTGAATATCATGAACATTATTGAATTTGTGAACACATTTTTCTTAAAGGCGACATTTTTTTAAACTTTGAACAATAATTTGGAAATGCGTATAGTTTTGGAATCCGTCAACAATTTTTGAAACAAGAACATTTTTTAAAACTCAGAACAAAATTTGAAAATGAAAACATTTTTTGAGAAATATGAACAGTTTTATCAAATCAAGAACATTTTTTAGAACTGTGAAATATTCTAAAAAGGAACAGGACAATATAAGCAGAAAAACGAGAAAAAAAGATGAACATTTTTCAAATTCGTTAGCATTTTCAAAAAAAAATCGAACATTTTTTGGAACTCCCAAACGAAATTATGAACAGACACATTCTTGAAAATTGCGAACAAAATTTGAAATAGAAACAATTTTGAAACTACCGAACAAAATTGGAAAACACAAACATTTTTCTTAAATTTGCAAATGAATTTTGAAAGAGGAACATTTTTCAAACTCCTAAGCAAAATTTGAAAACATGAACATTTTTTGAATTTTGTGAACAAAAATTGAGAACTATCAATATTTTGAATCTGTGAACAAAATTTGAGAACTAGAATAAATTTTGAAAGAAAGGAATTTAGATAGCACGAATTTTTTTTGAAATTGAAGAACAAATTTAAAAATTTAGAAACTTTTTAAAAATCTCAAACAAGTTTGGAAATTCAAACATTTTTCAATTCATGAACAATATTTTTAAAACCGGAACATATTTTTAAAATTTTGAACATATTTTTCAATAAGCAAACAATTTTTTTAAACTTATACATTTTTGTAAGGAACGAATATTTTTTACATGCAAACAAACGTTGAATAGTTTGAAGATTTTTAAAATTATTGAAAATGAAAAAGTGAAGACGAGGAAAAATAAAGAAATGAAACAGAAAGAAAAAAGGTGAAAAAGAAAACTTGAAAAAGTAGAAAAGGAATGAATAGGAAATGATAGAGAAGGAAAATTAAACAGGAAAAAAGAAAACGAAAAACTAAGAAAAAACAGAAAAAAAAGTGTTAGGAAGCTCCTAGAAGGTTCCCCAAACCGGAAAAAACGGCTGGGAACAAGCGAGAAGGTTCCTAAAACTGGAATCTTCCAAACATTTTACGGGCCGGCCCACACGCCAACCCCCGATTGTTCTCCCTGTGCGTCCGCCCGACAACTTGCCGCAACGAGCGGCAAATAGGATATTCTGGAAACGTGCACCCCCTCCCCTCGCATGCGTTTTTGGCCATTCCCATATGGCCATACTAGATAATTCCCCTGCGCGCTGCTCCGGGAATTCTTAGTCCTACGCATGTGGTAATGCATAAATAGAATAACTTGTTTGAATAAGATGGATATATGACCTTAAGATGATTTTCTTTTGGAATGGACATAATACTTGCAGTATAATTATAAAGATAGCAAATATAGTGTCATGGCATAAGTAATCTCATATCATTTGCATTAGTAATATTGTATATAAACACTCTAAGAGCCGGATTCTCAAATGGAGATGCGACGAAAGGTTATGTACAAATTCCCATTACTTATTGTGTATTATATGTGAGTCTTGTCATAAATATATCTTCTCCATGTTATTACATAAGTTCTACACAATATAACAATTTGTTCATATATAAAAGCAAGTGTAAAAATAGGGTGTGTTGCAACACATAGTTGTATCTGCTAATAAATTGGATACATTAGTTTGTTCCTGTCTTCATTAACATCTCTGGTAGCTTGTATAATAATTAGTGTGAACACCTACGAACATATTCCTCTTTCCAAATAAGAAGGGTATGTTCTGAGGCGAAACTAATGCATATAGTAGTAGCGGATACTTGACATGAAGGGATGATACCGTACTCAGGCTTCATCTTGCTAATGATAATATGAAATCTCTACAAAATATTAGAATGGGCTAATGAATCTGGGCATTATATGCAAGCTATAGAAAATTCTGATAGATCGTACACTGAAATTGGACAGAGATCAGTAACATTGTGCATGTAGAATATAAGTAAAGAAGATGGAACTTCACAATTGACAGATCCAATGAATATTTTGATGAGAGATCCAATTAATATTGTAGCTGAAAGAAAATAGAAGGTGCCTGCAAGAAATGACGATGCAAGTGAAAGCAACATATCAATCACCTCCTACTTGAGCAGGCAAAACAAGGTACCTACGTACATATACATGGAGGTAAGAGGGCAGAGGGAAATGCAAGCTTTCCCTTTTAAGAAAGTGTCTAAGGCATTAAGACAATCGGCAAGAGCACCATCGAAAACTAAAAAGTGCACTGGAATAGCACCACTTGAGCTATCAAATGCTTAATAAAAAATTAATTGCACAGCTGCTAGTTTGATTCACGGTGTTAAAGCTTGTGCTAAGCAATTCAGTAAGCATCTCCCAAGAAAGCAGTAGGAGCAGTAAAGGAGCACAGATACTGAATTAACTTAAAAGGTGGGTTCCTTCAGAAACAATGACATAAAATTAATCTCGAGAAGAAAAACTATGTCTGAAAACTATAGATGTTCTAGGACTAAAGGTGCCAATGGCCATTGGAAATAAATAGCAGGAATTCCAACACTTTAAGCATGGAACAAATAGAATAATAAATGCATGAATAGTAAGGAAAATCGGGTGAGTATGAAAGAACAAAGTAAAGGCACATGAACTTCATCTTGGCAAGGTGGTGATTCATGGTATGGGCCATGGAGATGAATCCAAAATCACAATTTTTGGCTGCAAATATATGGGCATTAAGTCAGGTAAACTATTTAATAACTTTTTTTGAAAGGAAAGGCAGAGCAGTTTCTGCCTTATACATTTCAAAACATGTATGAAACTTGAGTGACCGAAACGCTGCGCAGAAAGTATAGCTGGTCATTACCAAGCCGTGTTAAGCTATAAACAGAGGAGGAGAAAGAGATAAGAGGTACAGGTTATTTATTAACTTTATCAACAGGTTAACTGAACCTTGGTCCTGTGACTTACGCTCTGGCTGTTGGGAGCATTGACTAAAATATGTTTTTGTACCTGATTGGATTAAATTACTTTGTAGCTGATTGCGTACCTACAATATGCAAGGTCGAGTTAATTAGGCAGATCCCAACAACTGCAAAGAGCCCTGTTCTTCCTCGCCCAACGCAAGGCACGCCTATCGGCTCGCCGAGCTCCACGCCAGAGCAAAGGGAGGAGTGAAGGGGCTTCACGACGGGAAGAAGCAAGGTTCATGTTGCCTTGCGATGGAGCGGAGTGGAGTGTGAAGGGCGGTGTGACGCCCTCGATTTAATCGTACATTAATTATACATGTAAATGTGTACGATCAAGATCAAGGACTCATGGAAAGATACCACAACACAACTCTAGACATAAATTAAAATAATACAAGCTTTATATTACAAGCCAGGGGCCTCGAGGGCTCGAATACATAAGCTCGAATACACAAGAGTCAGCGGAAGCAACAATATCTGAGTACAGACATAAGTTAGACAAGTTTACCTTAAGAAGGCTAGCACAAAAGCAACAACGATCGAAAAGGCAAGGCCTCCTGCCTGGGAGCCTCCTAACTACTCCTAGTCGTCTGCGGTCTTCACGTAGTAGTAGGCATCCTCCGGGTAATAGTAGTCATCAGTGGCATCGTCTGGCTCCTGAGATCTGTCATCTGGTCGCAACAATCGGGTATGGGGGAAAAGAAGTAGCAAAGCAACCGTGAGTACGCATCCAAAGTACTCGCAAGACTTACATCAGATCTAAACTAAATATGCATCTGTATCAAAGGAAAGGGTTGCATCTGTGGACTAAACTGCAGAATGCCAGAAGGGAAGGAAAAAGCCTAGCCTATCGAAGACTAGCATCTTCTGAAAACCACCATCTTGCAGCAACAGGAGGGAGTAAAGTAGTATAAAATAAAGTAGTAGAAGTGTTATCAACCTCGGCCAGAGATCCTTTTTCGACTCCCTGCGAGAAAGCAATCCCAGAGCCATACTATCCAAGTGGCAACACATTCCAGTTCTCATCACCATCCCGTTCTCATCACAAGTATCCAATTCTAATTATATCAATCGGGATACAACTCCAAGTGTCCGTTACCGTAGGATAGGCTATCGATAGATGTTTTCTTCCCTGCAGGGGTGCACCAACTTACCCACCACGCTCGATTAACTCCGGCCGGACACACTTTCCTGGGTCATGCCCGGCCTCGGCCAAACAATACGCCGCAACCCGACCTAGGCTTAATAGAGAGGCCAGCACGCCGGACTAAACCTATGTCCCCAGGGGTCATGGGCCATCTCCCCGGGAACTCCTGCACGTTGCGTACGCAGCCGGTGAGCAGACCTAGCTACCTCCTTCAACAAGGCAGGAGCTTACGCAGTCCAACCCAGCGCGCGCCGCTCAGTCGCTGACGTCTATTAAGCTTTGGCTGATGTATACGACGCAGAACGCCCATACTATGCCCACGTGATGGTTAGTGCTATCAGGCCAGAGGCCTCTCGGATCAAATATCCAAATCGTAGTGGATTAGGAACGCGCGGTAACGAGCAGAGACTCACGATCGATGTGACCCCGTCGCCCCGTCTCGAGTACTTGCGGCAAGGGCTAAGAATGCCCGGCCACGCCTCGTAAGTATCTCGCGGGCACCTTCCAGGTCAACCCCGACTCCACATCACTCGCAATTAAGCTCGCGCGGGTACCCCTCAGGGTCGACCCGTCTTTAGTAACATGGCTCAGTGTAAAGTCATAGTAACTGTGTGTCTAACACTAAGGGAAAAACCCGAGGAATCACCCCTGGTGAATCCCACTCGATGTTATCATCAAGGTGAACGTAAGAGGATCCACCCTCGAGGTTCACACTTGAGGGGTTGCATGACAGAGCGGTAACGGAAGTGGTTAAGGAGGAAATCACCCTCGATGACCTCGACCGTATAGCTACACTACAGAGATCTCATCAGGAGCGATGTATGAGGTTCACCCTCGGCACTCGATAGTAACTCTGTAGTGTCGTACAACTAGGGGGTGATGTGCGGTGTCAGGGCCTGGACATCGATCACGTTGATCGAGTCATCGAACATAAAGCGAGGCAACTGGGACAAGGTGGGGGTCACTGATGGATCACTAACCAACCTATACTAAGCAGTTTAGGATAAGCAGGTAAGGTATGAAAGTAGGTATCAAAAATAGGCTATGCATCAGAGTAGGATCATACAGAAAGCAGTAGCATTTCTAATGCAAGCATGACAGGGAAGGAAATGGGCAATATCGGAATGCTCAAGGGGGGTTTGCTTGCCTGGTGGCTCTGGCAAGGAGGGGTCGTCGTCGACGTAGTCGTTCACAGCGGCATCGGCAGCCGCCACGGGGTCTACCGAAGAGAAGAGGGGGGGAGAAACAGTAAATACATAGCAAGCAAGTGCATAACAGGACAACAGGAATAGCTAGACGTGTTCTAACGCGGTTCTAGATGTTATAGATGAAGGGGGAATTCAACCGGGAAGGTATTCCCGGTTCCGGACCTGTGTCAGACAGATGACCAGAGGGGGAATGTTTCATGTTCAGCATGCTAGGGGCATGTGACAGATGAACGGAACGTGTATTCGGATTCGTTGGATTTTTTTGATCAACTTTCATATAGAAAACATTTTCATCGGAGCTACGGTTTAATTTCTATGATTTTCTAAAAATTTTAAAAGACTTCCTAATTACCTGGATTTAGTTTAAATCCATATATTAATAAACAGAAACTGCTATGGGTACACGAAAGTGTACCCAGCAGTGTGTGTATGTGTAAGACAGGTGGGTCCTGTTGACTCAGTAGTCAATACTCCCAGTTGACTGGTCAAAGTGGGCAGTGGGGCCCATGTGTCATTGACACATTTAGGTTAATTACTTAATTAACTAAATTAGTTAACTAAACTGTTAATTAACTAATTTATTAATTAATTTACTATATATAATTATTATTAATTTATTTTACCTAATCTTTTAGGGGGCGGGCCCCACTTGACAGGGGCACCTCACACACAGAACACACACACGCACGCAACCCACACACACGGCGCACGGAGGCGTCGGCGGGCGCGGCACCGGAGGAGGGCGGCGCCGGTCAAGGCCGGCGCCAGAGGGGGAGCAGCACCGGCGCGGGCCGGGCGCACTAGGCAGCCGAGCGGGGCGACGCGGGGCTTGGCGGCAAGGCACAGGGGAACGGAGCGGCGGTCGGCACGGTGGGCGGTGGGTTCGCGGGGGGGTGAAGACGGCGGGCGAGGCCCGGCGAGGTCAGGCGCGTGAGCAGGGGGACCACGAGCAGCGCAGCCCGGGCGACAGCAGCAGAGGCGGGGCACGGCGAGGGCAGGTGGCGGCGGGCGCGGGCCGGGTTGGTTGGGCGCGGCGGCGCGGCCAGTGGGAGGGGAGGCGGCCGGCGCGAGCTTGCGCAGCAGCAGCGAGCGCGGCGGGACTGTCCATGCACGCGCAGGGGAGGCAGCGGCGGCCTCCGGCGATGTGGTGCTAGGCGGCCAGAGCAGCAGCGTATAGAGCAGCAGCGGCGACAGCTAGCAAGGGCCGGCAGCACAGCAGCAGCGCAGCAGCAGGGGTGGCACGGCTGGGCTCGCGCGTGCGGGAGTGCGACGAGCGGCCGTGGGGCGCTAGAGGCGTGCGGGAGCGCGAACTCACCCAGGCACGCGTGGCCAAGGACGACCTGAGGTAGATCGGGAGCGCGGCCAAGGCACGTCGAAACGAAGCTCCGACCGCGGCGGACTAACTCGGGTGGGGCTCCTACGGCGAGGGACTCGAAGAGGAGAGGCGAGGAATCGGCAGAGGGGCTCACAATGAGCCTATAGAAGTGCAAAGCGGGCTCGGGGAGGCTCCGGCGAGGCCGAATTGAAGACGGCGAGCACCGAGATGCAGAGATGGTGATGAGCTCGATGGCGACGCGCGAGGCCCTCCCAGCTTGCTCCGATGGTTGAAGTCGACGGAGAAGAGGACGACGGTGCTCCTCGACTTCCTCCCAAGCACCGGGGAGGCTAGTGGCCGCGAGCACGGCGACGGCACGACGATTGCGGTCGGGCGACAGAGGAGGGAAAAGAACGAGCGAGGAGGATGGGGAATGGGGATTAGGGTTTGCCTTGACGCTTGGGGTGGATCTTATCCATCTCCAGGAGGAGCGGATGGCTGACACGGCGCCACCAGAGGCTTGGATGGGCGCCACACCATCTCCATGAACAGAGAAAGGAGATGACGGGAGAGTTGGGCTGGGCTATGCATTGTGCATGTAGAGCCCAGTCCAACAATGGGCCCTTTTCCTTTTCGTTTACTTTAAACAGTTTTCCTTTTCTGTTTTAGCTTTCCTTTATTAACAGAGAGAAAAAGGGAATTATTTGGTCAACTATTTCACTTAGGAACAATTTGGGAGGAGTCCCATTAAATTCCTGGTGATTATAGACAGTACCATAAATATTTTGGAGACCAGAATAATTCATTTGATATTTTTCATAAGTAGGATAACATTTAAAAATGCTGAATTGGTGTTGTTATAATTGCTAATGCTCATCTTTGCACAAAAGTGATGTTGTGTTCCTTAACAAATAATTGTTATGGAAGTTTTGGCAAATGATAAACATTTTTCCAGCAACTTTTGAGCAACTTCAAACTTCACTTAAATTTGAATTGACTGGAATTTGAAATGGGATATTGAACAAAGGTGATTAAGCACTGTTTTAGAAAAAAATGATTAGCTTAATCAGAGAGGGTTACTGTAGCATGACACTGTGGGTGTTACAGGCGGCCTCAGCCGACTGAAGCCGATGCGGACAGTCAGAGGAGCCCGGCTTGGCGAAGCCGATGCGGGGCATTGGTGAGGCGCTGCAGCTCCCCGGCAACACCTTTTCTCTTCTCTTTTTTGAAAGGTACATCGCAGTATTACTGAACTTGTATTAAGGTAGTACTCCTCTAACAGTACAATACGCAAAGGACGACGAAGCTACAGACGAAGAAGAACACCTGCAGCCAACGCTGGTCACGGAGAGACACCACCACTCGATGCTCTGTGCGCCGCAGTTGTAGTCCGGCCTTGAAGACGAAATCTTGAAGGCGATAAACACGCATCGGACGGAGACAGCCTCCATGCCTAGTTGAGATCGCGCCGGAATACCCTACCTGAATAGGTTGAGGCCTGATTCCGCCGAGATCGAGCCACATCTTTGAGTGGTGACATGGTAGTGCGTTGCAGAGGTGGATTCCGGCGTCTGCGTCTGAAGATGAGATGCACAGATGAAGCGCTGCTTTGTTCATTAGAGAAATGCGGTGGGAGCCTGGGAGGTGGAGCCGTGGAGGATGCGATGCATCTGGTCTTTTAGAATGGTTCGTATGTATGGCGAGGAGAAGCAGTATTGCGATAATGTGGAGATCAAGCTAACTTATAGGGAGGGCAAAAAAGATGCAAGGAAAGGGAGAAGACGGCACATTTTTATCTTGATCGCCTAGATCAGTTCTTGTCTAGTCGTTTCTTATGGATTTGGTGAGGATCTATGATGTGGGCTGCTTTAATTGCCAGTTCGCTAGTGGGAGAAAACAAAAGGACTGGAAACGAATGGGCTGCCATGTACGCTAGACTTATGGGTCGCCAGTTTGCTAGCAACAGAAAACTGAACGGGCAGAAAAACAAACCACAGGATAAAAACCGAATAGGCACTTTGTAGAGAGGTGATGACATGGCAGGATAGATGAGGTGGATAGGTTGATGAGGTGGATAGGCTGCATGTCAAGAGAAATGAGATAGTGGGGATCAACTATTTATGTATTATAGATGCGGGGCAGGACGCCCTTATTTTTTTTCATTTTGTATTTTTTGCTTTTCTTTTTTATTCTTTCAAAGAATTTGAGATTTTTAAAAAGTTGCGACTGTTGAAAACATCTGTACAGGAAATCGTAAAATATTCGTGAATTTAAAAAATATTCATGATTTTGAAAAAATAGGAAATCATAAAATGTTCACAGGTTCAAAAACGGTTCCTGATTTTGAGAAATTATTTGCTTATTCAAAAATGTCATGATTTTGAAGAAAAAAATCAGAAAATGTTCATGATTTTGAAAAAGAATGTTCAAGAAACAAAAAAAGTTATGATTTTGAAAAAATAATATAATTCAGAAAATGTTCATGATTTTTCTAAATGTTCTTAGATTTCAAAATTAATCTCGAATTTAAATAAAATAAAAATTCAAAAATGACCCTGAATTTAAAAAGTTGTTTCCAAATTTCAAAAAATGTTCATCAATTCAAAAAAATCTTCACGAGTTTCAGGAACATGTTCAAGAATTTGTAAAAAAAAAGTACATGAATTCTAAAAATGTTCAAGATTTCAAAAAAATATTCTCGAATTTGTAAGAACATATTCAGGATTTCAATAAAAATATTCATGAATTTCAAAGATGTTCGCACATTGAAAAGGGAAGAAAGAAAGAAAAAAACATGAAAAAACCGAAGCTACACGCAGATATCACAAAGAAACAAATACAATGAAACTTGTACAATCAAAGTAGTAAGACACCAAAATACTGTGATAATAGGCCAGCAAAGAAGGCAAATTACTTACCTGACAACATTATCTCGACATTTCAACTACATGATAATCCAAAAGCTATAAAGAAAGGCAAATTAGTTACCTAGCAACCCTTGAAAAATACTAATCACTTAGTTACCTGATGAAAGAACCTCAACAGAAAACAAAGACACAAAATTAAGAAAATCGGTTACAACACGACAACAAGCGAATCACATCACAGCTCATTCATACATTAAGCCGTCTTAACACACCTTATTACAAAAGCAAGCATTGGTAACAGAGCACACTTGTAGAAACCGAGGGACTATACGCCACATGCGAAAAAAGGGATGAAAAAAATACGTGATATCTCACAAACCATCTCGTCTACATTGAAAATATCCGATATCTAGTAAAAAGAAGAACCGGTACAAGACCTTAGACCGCTAGTTACTTAATGGAACAAAAACAGTTGCAACGGACTAACACTACGGGTGGCGCGTCTGAATTTAGTACAAGGAAGTACTACACACCAAGCATAATAATTGATCATTAAGACATATGAAATTATAAGCATTAAAATGAAAAAGTGCAATGAGGTTACACACATGTGGACTTTATCATTATAGGCTAGCCAACTCCATTATTACTATCCAACACAAATTACAGGGGAATGCTATATTAATGATTATGCGGTACAACACATATTACAGGGGAATGCTATATTAATGACAATGCAGTACAACACATATTACAGGAAACACATAGTCCCCAATACACTGGAACCACTGAAGAAAACATCAGCCTAGTGTCATACATGGTGGGCTTCAGAGAGAAAAGTAGTTCTCCCATGCATGGGAGACCGTCGACTCGGTTTGAGATTAAGAAACAGTAAATACTTGTGAGTAGTATATTTTTTATCCTCTGGAGTAACAGAATTCTGTCTTATGTCAGTCCATCAATGAACTTTATGCCATGCTACTCCTACTTTTCTACTGTTTTCCAGAACACATCATGAGTTCTCTCTCATCATTTTCCTCTCACACGGCATGCACACAAACTGGGTTATCTCTCCCAGTCACTAGTAACATGCATTTTATTTTCAATCCTAAACTTGAAACAAGTATATATGTTAAAATCAATTTCATAAAAAATATTATGTCTGAACCTATATCTTTCTTTTGATTATATCTTCAAAACAAGCCCAATACTGAATATGCTTTGACAAATTTCAATATTTGAGACATGATTAATCCTGTAGGAAATGGTCTAAACCACGAGAGAACATAAAGAAAAATTATCATTCTCATATCACAAAAAAAAACAAATTTACATGATACATATTTTAGGGTGCACTATGAAACATGATGAACCTCTAAAAAAAGCAATATCCAAATAAAATAAAAATATATTACATGCGAGTGTTCAAAACAATAATTAAAAATATGAATTAAAATTTAGATGGGGCTGACTTGTAAGGAAAATCTGACCTGGTTGCTTGTTGAAACGAAAAATCACGGGATGAAATGTTAGGTGAGAGAAAACATTGCATATGTCAGCGATACTACACATCAATAGCTACATGTTATATTTAATTGCTTTACATACTCTGTTGCACACATCCCAACAAAATAACGGGACGGTGGATGCATGCACGGTATCTACCGTGCACGGTAGAAAAACCAGTCTCGGGCTTCAGACCACACTACAACAATAACTTACAACAATTATGCTTCTTTAGCCAAAAAAATGTTAGAATCCAACAATCTCCTAACACAATGAGGAGAACAATCAAGCGCAAAACTATCATCTGTCCTGATTGAACAATTAAAAATCCTAGAAATGATGCAAACCTAAAACCAAAGCAAGCACAACCACCCAAACTAACAAGAGATCCAAGTCAACAGGACCTACAAGCAAGATAACAACATATGAAGAACACGACCTAGATTTTTTGTGAGGGGGGGTCACTCAAACAACCTAGAAACCATATCTATAGATGAACTATCAAGAACACACGAGAGCACAAGAGGGAGGGCTGAGCAAAATGAGACAACAAACTGCTATGCAGGACCTGAATCGACACCGCCACACCAGGGACGGCAATCCTCATGCAAAAACGACCAAAGATGGTGGAATCACCATGGAAAAGAAGGCGCCAAGATAGTCGCGTCTCTCCTCTGTTCTCTGTCTCTCTCTGTAGCTCTATCTCTTTCTCTCGAACAGAGCAAAATGGACAACCAGATAAACACTGAGGGGAAAATAAATTCAAAATACACTCGGAAAGAAGAGGGTGGCCGCGAGCAGCCCCGGAATGGAAAAGAGTTGCTTTTCATCGGAATGAAAAATTAGCAAAACCGTTAATTAGTGTACATATGACAGGAGGAGACTGGAATGCACAAGCCAAGAAGATGGATTTTGCGTACGTATATACAGGCATTTGATGTTTGTTTGTTTTTTTGCGGGTGAGGTATTTGATGTAGTATTAACATGTGCAAATGCGCTTATCCTATTATTATCCTATAAACATATGGTGCCGGGTGCGACCGTGCGAGCCACAGCCATGTGTACATATCTCTTTAACGATCTCAGTTGCACGCCGCTACCTGCATCTTGTGCTTGGCAGCAGAGCTGGGCGAGGGCTTGCGATCGTCCATCCTGGCCTCCAGAAGCTTCTCCTGCAGGCTTTGCTTTTGCTTGTGCTTGTGCGGCCCTCGCGCCAATCCTTTGGATTCGTGGCTCCTCTGCCGCTGCTGCTGCGGTTTCACCAAGTAGGACGAACTGCACTGCTCCCCAACCGGCAATGCCGGGGTGATCACGGTCGACCTCTGCTGTTCCGATGTCGGCGTCGTCCCTGCAGACCCAGCTGTTTTCTTCCTGCTCTCGCTGATCGCCGACCTCCACAGCCGCCGTATCAACGCCGTGTTCTTCCCAGTGGCGGTGGCGCCCCTGCTTGGACTTGGATGGTGAACCTGATCAGTGAGGCCGCTGCCTCCTTTGCCATTGGACAACAAGGACGCGTTGCTCGCTCGCGCCACCGAACGGTCGCTGGTACCAGCCGAAGCACAAGAATCACGCCGCCGCTCACGGTCGGGCGTGTCCCAGCTACTGCCGCTGCCGTTCTCCAGGCCGGCGGAGCCGTCGAGCTTTTCCAAGAAGATGTCCGTCGCCGGGCTGACGGAGTGGACGTTGGACGCCGGGCTGCCGCCGCTTGCCGTCTCTTCTCTCCGGCAAAAGTGCTGGAACACCCGGTCCACGTCCTCCGGGGCATGAGGATTCCGATGGCTCAGCTCCTTGACTCCGCGGAGCCGGACGGAGCTCGCTGCCTCGCTGATCATCCGTGCCTCCCGCAACGTGGAGTTGTTGGCGTCGATGCTCTTGCCGTCCTTCCGCAGGAAGGACTCCATCTCGGCCTGCAGCCGGTTGAGCTGCGAGTACTTGTGCTCCAGCGCGAGCTTGGCGTCGGAGAGCTTCATCTGGACCCTCTCCTCGCGCCACACCTCCGCCATCTGCAGCATCCGGCGCTCCTCCTCCATCTCCTCCCGCATGCCCAGGCACTCGCGCCGCAGGAGCTCCACCTCCGCCTGGTCCTCCTCCACCTCCTTGGTCAGCTCCTCGCACGCGTCCTCCATCATCTCCCGCGCCTTGCGCTCCATCTCGTAGCTCTGCGCCGCCTGCTTCGCCGACGCCTTGGCCTCCGCCAGCTCCTTCACCAGCTTGCCGTTGGCCGCCTCCAGCTGCCGCCGGTGACGCCTCTCCGTCTTGACGTCCTCTTTTGACGTGGCGATCACGTGCTGAGCCTTGTCACGCATCCTGCTCTTCCACGACGCCTTCTCCTCCGTGACCTTCCTCAGGAAGCGCTCCACCTTCTTCCTCATCACGCGCTTCTCGTCCTCGAGCTCGCTGATCCGAGCACGGGCCTTGTCAAGCTCGGCCTCCAGCGCCACCGTCACCGCCGAAGCATGGCCGTGAGCCGGCATTGCACGGGCGTGATGAACATGTGGTGGGAGCTGGCAAGGATCATGTGAAGCCAGCATGTTGTGCAGGCAGGCATGCTGCTGGTCCCATTTGGTTGCCTTCTCCATCCAACAACCATATGGCAAGTCCACAGCGCAGGCATCGATCTAATCAATGAACGTGCTCAAGTTAGAAAATTCAGCTTATGCATGCCAAGAGAGAACATAAACAGAATTATACATACAGTGCCTACCTTGTCTAAGATGCTATGATTTCTGCATGGGATTCCGACGCCCAAACCGCACCGCGTTTTGTTGCCATTGCAGAGTTTCGCTTTCCCTTTTCTTCGGTGTCGGGGGCTACGCTGTATCAAGCATTGATTGTTAGTAGCAATCAGAGTCATATATAGAGGAAATACAGTAAGCGATTCCATGGTTGAAAAATGCAGCTGTTGGAAAGAATCACAGGATTGACAATACGTTACTGCATTCATCTGGTTTTGGATTACCCTGATAATCTACAATCCCGTATAAATTTGAAATATTTATTTGTTTCATGGCATTGAAGATTAAATATGTTGTGTCCTGCACCTGATTTATTTTATATGATGATGTTCTCTTTTGGGGAAATAATTAGTGGAGGATTGACAGCACCAAAAGTACAGGGGGGATGCTGATCATTTACAAACAATCATGCTAATTGAAACACTTCTGAACCTAAGCAAACTGAAACGAATAATTGGAGGAAAAGAGGGAGCAAAATTTGGTCCTGAATTCGCAGCCATGCCTACAGCCTGGTAGGAACGAGGAAGAAAGACCATACACAATCGAACCAGATGAGTACTGAACCAGATGGCGCCAAAGAAACCAGCCATAAAGAGAAGAAACAGGCGATGGCATCAGTTTGGGGATCAGAGGTCAAAAGCGCAACCCAATTTTGGCCATTGTGTAAGGAAGGATCAGGAAGAATCCGACCCCAAAATAATCTAGTGACAAATCAAATCAATCAATCTTGAATCAAGAAGAACAACCCCCCAAACCGGCTGACTCAACTGGAGAGAGGATCACAGCAACGAAGCGATGAGAGAGGGAGGCGGCGAGGGCACTCACGGGAGAATGAGCGTCGTGCCGCAGAGGGCCGGGGTTGACCGCCTGCCGCTCGGCGTGCCGCAGCCTCCAGAGGCCGGCGGCGAGCGCCCTTGCCGTGGCACCGGCGAGCGGCGGCGTCCTCGCCGTGGCGGCATTGTGACGTCGCCTCAGGTGAGCGCGGATGCCACGGGGGCTCCGGCGATGATGAGTGGCGGAGGGGGTCATGGGATCATGGAGCCGGAGATTGGAAGGTGGCAGGGAGTTATTGGCTGCTGTTGTTTTTGGATGGCAATTTCTTTCCGCATCTGCATGCACATGCCATGTGTGAGGAGACGGAGACCATCACAGGGACAAGACAGAGACAGACGGATCCTTTTTTCCTTCCTAACTTATTTCATTTTTATCAGGTAGTACTAGATCCAGGAGTGACTGTGATTTTGCTATTTATTTATATTTTTTGGCAGCTATGAGGATGATCCTCAGATTTCAGACCCAGTCCGTATAGTTGCTGCCATCGTCTTTCAGCTTGGTTTTCTCTAGGAACGCGTTGAAGTTGAGGGCAACATTAGCGTGGGTCATTTGATCTACAAGACATAGTGTAAAGATTTTAGACTAAGTTCATGATAATTAAGTTCATCTAATCAAATTACTCAATGAACTCCCACTTAGATAGACATCCCTCTAGTCATCTAAGTGAAACATGATCTGAGTCAACTAGGCTGTGTTCGATCATCACGTGAGACGGACTAGCCAACATCGGTGAACATCTTCATGTTGATCGTATCTTCTATACGACTCATGCTCGACCTTTCGGTCTTCCGTATTCCGAGGCCATGTCTGTACATGCTAGGCTCGTCAAGTTAACCTAAGTGTATTACGTGTGTAAATCTGGCTTACACCCGTTGTATTCGAACGTTAGAATCTATCACACCCGATCATCGCGTGGTGCTTCGAAACAACGAACCTTCGCAACGGTGCACAGTTAGGGGGAACACTTTCCTGAAATTATTACGAGGAATCATCTTATTTAAGCTACTGTCGTTCTAAACAAATAAGATGTAAAACATGATAAACATCACATGCAATCAAATAGTGACATGATATGGCCAATATCATTTGCTCCTTTTGATCTCCATCTTCGGGGCTTCATGATCATCGTTGTCACCGGCATGACACCATGATCTCCATCATCATGATCTCCATCATTGTGTCTTCTTGAAGTTGTCTCGTCATCTATTACTTCTACTACTACGGCTAACGCTTTAGCAATAAAGTAAAGTAATTACATGACGTTTATGTTGACACGCATGTCATAAATAAATTAAGACAACTCCTATGGCTCCTGCCGGTTGTCATACTCATCGACATGCAAGTCGTGATTCCTATTACAAGAATATGATCAATCTCATACATCTCATATATCATTCATTACATCCTTTTGGCCATATCACATCACACGACACATGCTGCAAAAACAAGTTAGACGTCCTCTAATTGTTGTTGCAAGTTTTTACGTGGCTGCTATAGGTTTCTAGCAAGAACGTTTCTTACCTACGCCAAAACCACAACGTGACATGCCAATTTCTATTTACCCTTCATAAGGACCCTTTTCATCGAATCCGATCCGACTAAAGTGGGAGAGACAGACACCCGCCAGCCACCTTATGCAACTAGTGCATGTCAATCGGAGCAACCAGTCTCACGTAAGCGTACGTGTAAGGTCGGTCCGGGCCGCTTCATCCCACGATGCCGCCGAATCAAGATAAGACTAGTAACGGCAAGCAAATTGACAATATCGACGCCCACAACTGCTTTGTGTTCTACTCGTGCATAGAAACTACGCATAGACCTAGCTCATGATGCCACTGTTGGGGAACGTAGCAGAATTTTAAAATTTTCTATGCATCACCAAGATCAGTCTATGGAGTCATCTAGCAACGAGGGAGAGGAGAGTGCATCTACATACCCTTGTAGATCACGCGCGGAAGCGTTCAAGAGAACGGGGTTGATGGAGTCGTACTTGTCGTGATCCAAATCACCGATGACCTAGCGCCGAACGGACAGCACCTCCGCGTTCAACACACGTACGGTTGGGAAGACGTCTCCTCCAACTTGATCCAGCAAGGGGGAAGGAGAGGTTGATAAAGACCCAGCAGCACGACGGCGTGGTGGTGGAAGCAACGGTGATCTCGGCAGGGCTTCGCCAAGCTCAGGGAGAGGGAGGAGTGTCACGGGAGGGAGAGGGAGGCGCCAGGGGCTAGGGTGCGGCTGCCCTCCCTCCCCCCACTATATATAGGGTCCCTAGGGGGGGGCCGGCCCTAGGAGATCCAATCTCCAAGGGGGGGCGGCGGCCAAGGGGGTGGCTTGCCCCCCAAGCCAAGTGGGGCGCCCCCCACCCCTAGGGTTTCCAACCCTAGGCGCAGGGGGAGGCCCAAGGGGGGCGCACCAGCCCACTAGGGGCTGGTTCCCCTCCCACTTCAGCCCATGGGGCCCTCCGGGATAGGTGGCCCCACCCGGTGGACTCCCGGGACCCTTCCGGTGGTCCCGGTACAATACCGATTACCCCCGAAACTTTCCCGATGGCCGAAACTTGACTTCCTATATATAAATCTTCACTTCTGGACCATTCCGGAACTCCTCGTAACGTCTGAGATCTCATCCGGGACTCCGAAAAACTTTTGGGTTACCGTATACTAATATCTCAACAACCCTAGCGTCACCGAACCTTAAGTGTGTAGACCCTACGGGTTCGGGAGACACGCAGACATGACCGAGACGACTCTCCGGTCAATAACCAACAGCGGGATATGGATACCCATGTTGGCTCCCACATGCTCCTCGATGATCTCATCGGATGAACCACGATGTCGAGGATTCAATCAATCCGTATACAATTCCCTTTGTCAATCGGTATGTTACTTGCCCGAGACTCGATCGTCGGTATCCCAATACCTCGTTCAATCTCGTTACCGGCAAGTCACTTTACTCGTACCGTAATGCATGATCCCGTGATCAACCACTTGGTCACATTGAGCTCATTATGATGATGCATTTGTGGGCCCAGAGATACCTCTCCGTCATACGGAGTGACAAATCCCAGTCTCGATTCGTGCCAACCCAACAGACACTTTCAGAAATACCTGTAGTGTACCTTTATAGTCACCCAGTTACGTTGTGACGTTTGGCACACCCAAAGCACTCCTACGGTATCCGGGAGTTGCACAATCTCATGGTCTAAGGAAATGATACTTGACATTCGGAAAAGCTATAGCAAATGAACTACACGATCTTTGAGCTATGCTTAGGATTGGGTCTTGTCCATCACATCATTCTCCTAATGATGTGATCCCGTTATCAATGACATCCAATGTCCATAGTCAGGAAATCATGACCATCTTTTGATCAACGAGCTAGTCAACTAGAGGCTCACTAGGGACGTGTTGTTGTCTATGTATTCACACATGTATTACGATTTCCGGATAACACAATTATAGCATGAAGAATAGACAATTATCATGAACAAAGAAATATAATAATAACCATTTTATTATTGCCTCTAGGGCATATTTCCAACATCCCATTGGACCCTTGTGAAGCGGATTCTCCGCTACATCCGTGGCACGATGGCTCTTAGGCTCACTCTCACGGCGTCCACTTCTCTGGAGATGGTAGCCTATTCCGACGCGGACCGGGCCAGCTGCCCTGACACCCGTCGCTCCACCCTGCCTACTGCGTCTACCTCGGTCCTTCACTCGTCTCGTGATCGTCCAAGCGACAACCCACCGTCTCGCACTCTAGCGCGAAGGCTGAGTACCGAGCAGTGGCTAACGTTGTCGCCGAGTGCACCGGGCTACGACAGCTACTTCAGGAGTTGCATCACACGTCTCCCATGCTACGGTTGTCTACTGTGACAACGTCTCTGCGGTGTACCTTTCCACAAACCCCGTTCATCATCGTCAGACTAAGCACATTGAGCTGGACATTCACTTTGTCCGTGAGCATGTGGCCCTTGGACGCATTCGGGTCCTCCATGTTCCAACTGCACAACAGTTCGCCGATGTGATGACTAAGGGACTGCCGACTTCCACCTTCGAGGAGTTTCGTTCCTGTCTCTGCGTCTCCGGCGCAGCTTCGACTGCGGGAGGGTGTTGAGTATATTGTGTATGTGTATATTGTGTCTTGAGCCCACCTCCTAGTTCATATGTATAGTTGAGGTTGTGAACCCCCTCTATACATCATATATACGTGACTGATGCACCGATCAATGTATTGTGTTGCACAACATATTCTTTCCCTTCTACATAGACCACCTGACTAAAAACAGTTTGAATTTTATTACTCTTGTGGAATGAGATGAGATGGCCCGCAGAAGAGAGTGATGTGCGCTGTGCACGGTTCTGTTGAGTGGGCTCCATTTTCTTTTCCCATTGAGTGACTCTGAAGCCGGACGGATGTGGACGTGGCAGGAATGGAATATTTGCCTTGGGCTTCAACGGCCTCGTCGACGTCGTGCTCTGCTGCTGCTAAACTGCAATCATCTCATCTCATCTCTTTGTCAGCAAGAGGATTGTAGCCAAGTCGGGTGATGAGAGTGTCATCATCTCTTTGTACCGGGAATCCATCCATCGCCCTTTTCTCGACAATGAGCACACAATCGATGATGCCACTAGCAAATGTCCAACCCAACTGCTCATAAAATATGGCTGGCACTGTTGATGGAAGTGACCACCTTTCGTATAGGGGAGAGGGGAATATACCGCAGGATGGTAAAGTACAAGAGGAAGGGATGCTAAGCACAGTGTTGATTAGTAGCTGATTGATGGACAGGTGCCTCCGCTGCTGTGTTAGTGTTGCTGCTGTGGGCTGCAAGGAGATTTGGATCATGCCCAACCCTGATTATATTATACCACTAGTACGGTAGTAGTACCTGTATCTAGATCACTCCTTCCCAGGCTCATCATAGAGTGTAGCAGCTTCCACTGAAAGATCTTTGGTTGTCTGACTGATCTGGTCCCCCTGTGTGTGTTGATGGCATTATACGTATGTGTGTGCTGCTTGTGCTAATCTCACTCATGGTAGTCCATCCGTTGCATCGTCATGATTTTTGTGCACAAACACTGCAGATGGATGTAGAATTTGTATCTGCTCATGCAAGTTGATGATCTGTACTGGCATATATGCATGTGGTTATGCAGAGGCCGGGCGTTCTTTCGATGCGATTGTATCACCTTGATATTTCAATTCAATGAAATGCTTTTTATCGAAGAAAAAAAATATGCATGCAGTATCTTCTAATGAATCAGCCCGATTATGCAGACAAGGCAAGATGATATATTTTTGAGTACTTGGTGCTGACATGGCAAGTAGGTATATTTTCGATATACTATAACAAATGAGCCACATGAAAGTTTTTTGGGTTTTTTTTTTTTGAAACCAAAGCCAGCCAGCCACATGGAAGTAGATGAGCTGCAACAAGATCAAAGATCACGGGAAAGGCTCCTGACATCCATCTCTCAAAACAGAGTTTCCTGAGCAGGCCATGCTTCCGACTTGTTGAGGCCTTCATTAATTATAATTATAATTAATAACAACAATAAAACAAACAATATAAAGGTGAACCAATGATAAAAATCATTAATAAAGTGACAAACCATTAGACAACAAAATCAAGTCTATCCAAGTTGTCATGCAGAATTATGGAACCTTCACTACTCGCTATACAAAAGGCATAATAGTAATAAATTAGAGTCAGTGTTGCATTCACTGTCATTCTGTGGCTTACAACAAATTACACTAATAGCTACCAGTTACAATGCTCTGATGCGATGACCAAGCACGCACAAAAACTCTGCGGTTCACAGTTCCAATCAGCTCTCCTCAACCTCTGGATAATTTGACAAACTAGGTGAACTAGACTTGAAGTAAAATAGTGGCCACAAGGGCGCCAAAGCAGACGGCTAGGCTAAGCTCCAGTCTGTTGTGGTTGACACCTGAAAAAAAAGGGATCGTCACTTTTATAGGCTCCAGAATGCACCACGACGGAGAAAGAAGAACATTTGAGCTTACCGTTCTGCGCCGATGTCGCCGCAGGCCTCTCTGGGATTGTTGGACCAGGAGCAGCTGCTGAAAAAATGGCCAAAAGTTAAGTGGAAGCCTAACTTGAATAAAAGCAACAAAAACAGCAGGAAGCTTGTGACGGGTTGCAACTGTCGATGCACATTGAAGTACTCCAATGCCACAACCATTTGGCTCAACTGTTCGCAGCACACAACTTTACAGCCAAGATGAAAGTTGTAGAGGTACAGGCAATTTATAATAGTATATAAAAAAGGCATAATGATAATGATTTCATTTGACGTTATTTCAGCAAAAGAGAGATAAAATATTACAGCAGATTTAGATAGAAGATTTCGATTTGTAAGTAGCCTACTCTGCTGAATAGTTTAAATTTTGAGAAACAACAAGAAGAGATCAAGTATGTAAACAACTGCATAATCAGCACCGTAGGTAGATAACATAACGTACATTTATTGCATGTTGAAGCCGATGCTTGCAAAGAAGGCGACCATGGGGCAGCTATGTTATCATTCAGATCACATGTGAAACTAATTCCAGAAGAAGGGTCAAATGATGCATCAGAGGGCATACTTGGAAGAAGGCATCCAGATTCTGCATCCAACCACAAAGCACGGATCAGCAACAATATATCAAGCCTAGTTTCTTAAGCTGCTTTCAAACTTATGGTGTGAAATTCAATGTAACTAGTAAGGCCTAAAACTGACATCCCAACCAGTCTGGGCTGTATAACAGAACTAACTGGCAGCTAGGCGAAAATGCACATCATCGAAATAAATGTTTCGCTATATAACTGGCAGATATTTATCTCAGTGTATTGGTTTCTTCTTAGTAGGAATTAATATGAGCATATTAAGAATTTAAGACTTCAACTTATATATGTCCACTATTCCAAATATCGGTCAGTTAACTGCCAACATGGTCAGTTAACTGCTATTCGGACCTCTCCCGATATGGGAACGTGCTATTCAAGCCATTAACTGGTCGGTCCAGTTAATTTGTCTGACGAGCTGATTTATCAGCTGTCAGGCCGAATTATTGTCCTGCTACGCATTTTTTAGCCCAAAATTGGCCTGTTCCCTCCCTACTTTTCGATGTGCAGGTCTATGGCCTTCCAGATTGGCTGCAACATCATCAGAACACCAAGGCAATACTTTTCCTTGTTGCTATGTAGCCTAGGATTGCATATTTAGACACTTGGTACATTGCATGTTGCTATTAGCCTAGGATATATAAATATGGCTCTAGTTAACCTACCGATAAATGGTTACCAATAAATTCAGTTAAATGCCGGATTCGCCGATTAATCCCTACTCAGCACCTTGCCGGTACCAGTTACCGGTATCTTGAACATTGTATGTCTTTCCATCTCTGGATGGTAGCAAGTGGAGTCCTCCCGAACTGATTTAAGACTAACTACAATTCCGTATCGAACTAATTCATACAGCTCGTTTTAGTCAGAACTGATTCATATGGCTGATTAGAACAACAAGAGTTGTGTAGGCTAGACCTGAAACCCTTTTTTTCGAAAAGGAAGATTACCCCCGGTCTCTGCATCAAGAGGTGCACACAGCCATTTTATTATATTATTCAACAGAACCCAACAAAACAAATACATGAATCAACCCAAAGCCAACGTCCTGGCAACAATTGTCGCTACACCTACAAGCCCTGACCTCACATCAACACACACCATCTAATCAGGTGGCCTCATCAGGCCGCCTGCCGGCAAGCAGAGAGCACCAACCGGTCTAGCTAGACCCTCTGAGCACATCACATGCGCACACTCTAGAATCAACCGCCACCATCTTCCGTCGTCCCACCTTCAGGAGCGATCAACGCATTCACCTCGCCAGGCCATTCTACCATCCACGTCACCACGACGCCAGGTAACGCCACCATCATGCGCGAGTCCATCAACATGCGCCTGTCGCCGAGACTCCGCTGTGGTAGATGCAACACCGCTCCTCCTCTTGTTCCCTCCATCCAGCACCTGCTCCAAAACGTTGCCCCCAAGAGGGTTAACGGCCCTGAAGGAACCGCCAACGTCCGATCCGAGAGACCCAGATCTATAGTTTCCCTCGGAGCATCTGAAACTAAGTGATGACGGTTGCAACCAACGATGTTTGACAAGGAGATGACGCCTAAGACGCCGCCATCATCTGCCATGACCAAGGTCCACACGGATTTCACCGGCAATCAAGGCACTCCAAACCAGCAGCAGGCTGGATCCATGCTGAGCTATGCCATGACGGCGCATGCAGCTGTTAGTACGCCAGCAGGGAACACAGCAAGCCTCGCCGATCCCTCAACGCGCCGCCGGCCGGCCATAGGCAAAACCGACGATGTATCTGGTGGGGATCAGATCCGCGGCCGCCACCGCGCCCACCATCGCCTGAGACGTGGGATCTTGTGGGCCATGGAGGCTAGCGCGGCCACCGCACGACCAGGGGCGCTGCCCTGGCTGCTGCGCGCAACTCCCCCTGGGCCACGGCCCAGCCGCACCAGGAGGTCGCCGCCGCATCAAAGACTCCCCGGCTCCTTCGGCACCGAGCCCGCCGCCACCGCGGCATACACCGGCGACATCAGCGGATACGAAATCAACGGCGCAAGGAGGTCTCTAGCGGCACTAGGGTTCGCCCCTGGCGTCGCCCTGGGGAGACGACACGAGGGGGTAGCGAATCTATTTCTCTTCGTCTGTTTTGACCTTTTCCCAGTCGTTCTGAAACCCATAAGATCTCGAAACCAGGTCATGGTTCTGGCACGTGGATAGCTAACTTCCATGCACCCACGTCCATGGCTAGTTCTTTGGTGATATCAAGTTTGGTCTAACCCGACATCTCTTGACATTATCAACACACTTTAAGCGCCTGCTATGCATAGCACTGACACTTCTGGAGGCCTGCGTTGTATAAGCCCAACACATCTCAGATGATGTTGGACAAGCTTCTCTTCAATCGGTGCTACCCCAACTCTATCACATATATCATCATTCTGGACCCGATCATTTCTTGTGTGGCCACATATCCATCTCAACATGTGCATCACTGTTACACCTAACTGTTGGACATGTCGCCTTTTGGTTGGTCAACATTCAGCACCATACAACATTGCAAGGTCGAATTGAATAACCCGGTTGAAGGGTAATGATCATACGTCTGTAATGCATTGTATGGCCCAGAATAGGTCCTATTCTTCTACCTTTTCCAGGTAGTCGATGGCTATTCACAGCTACCACCTTAACACCAAAGAAGAGTTCGACCCAATGCTTTATTTCTGTCTTAGTGAATCCCGATTCGACATTAGACATGTTAGAGGCTTGTATTCAAGCCTTTTTTGTCCACCAGTTTCTGGTACTCCAGAGCGGAGTAGAGCAGTTTGGTAGCTCACGAGGCTCATAACCTTGAGGTCACGGGTTCGATTCCCGTCTCCGCACTTAGCAGTCTGTATAAAAGGACTATTCTATTTCTCATTGGTTGTGCTCGAAAGGCAGTTATGAATCGATTGACTAATCCAATTCCAATATCTTGATTTCGCGCGGCAATGCATCGTGAACCGATATATATATCGTCTGCTAATACACGACCAATTAGTGTTTGGACAAAAAGTTTTTCCGTCATCCCATTTTGAGGACTTACAGAAATACCTCGGTTGATGATATCACCCCAAGTATTAATAACGTGACCTTGACTATCAACTACAGATTGGTTGAAATTGAAACCATTTAGGTTGAAAGCCATAGTACTAATACCTAAAGCAGTGAACCAGATTCCTACTACAGGCCAAGCAGCCAAGAAGAAGTGTAAAGAACGAGAGTTGTTGAATGTAGAAAGAGTACCTCTTTTTGCCTGGACTTCAAGCAGTTTAGCTTTAACCGTGTTAATGGTCTCACATTCTTGGTTTATAGAGAATCAAAGTTGATTTACCAATGAGTCGCGAAATGCTATGGTTCTTCCATATGATTTCTGAATTTATTCAGAAGTAATTCGTCGAGATCGTGCACCCTTTTCTTATTTATCCGAAAAATACTAAAAAATATTATAAAGTGCAGCCGGATTGTAGAAATTATCAAGTAGTACTTTCTTCGGATTCCGATCCAGAGTATGTTCCCATTCACTTGTTAAGGAAATGGCTATCAAGAACGAATTAACCCTTTATCCATTTTTTCTTTTTAAATACCCCCTCCCTAGGGAAAGAAGAATAGTACACTAAAAATGGATAATAATCCAGCCTTCAATAAGAAAAACTCTTTTGTTTGTAAGAAAGGAATGAGAGAGATATGGATTAGAAAAAAAAATTCCCAACGAGTAAAATCTCCTTGTGCTTCGGGCCCCCATAGTAGCAACAAAGAGTGTGCTAAACTATTGGCAGGGGTAGAAACTGCTGCGGTTAAGAAATTACAACCTTCCAAATAGGAACTAGCCAATCCATGGGTATACCAAGAAGTTACAAAAGTTGTCCCTGTAAACCAACCCCGAATCTCAATTTGTCAAGTCTCATGATCGTATCATGATCTATTTTTATTCGGCTCAATCTTTTTTAGAAAAAAAAGATTGAGCCGAGTTTAATTGCAATCAATTAGAAGAATATCAAAAAGATGAAAGATGTACAATCCAATTTCTCGATTCAATAGAAGCCCAAAGAGGTGCATATGGTACCCAAATAATAAGAATAGGATAGATATGTCAAAAGCAGGTCTGATTACACCTATTCCTAATCCTAAATAGAATGTAAGGACGTAGGGATTTCTATGTAAACAGAGTATCCTATTTCCATAGGCTCGAATGACCCCTTCCCCATACTACTAGTGAAAGAGAAAATGTAAAGACTACCATTAAAGCAGCCCAAGCGAGACTTACTATATCCATCTAAATTATGTCTCCTATTTCTATGAAGGGATTATTCTACTATTGATCAATAATCATAGTGGAATCAAGGGTACAGAGTCAAAAAGGGATTCCGCCCTAAGGCCATGGATCAATCAGTTCAAGGAATTTACTCCTGTATTTTAGGAATGGTATGAAGAATATACAGGGCCCATGAAAGGAAGATCAATGACTCATATAAATTACTTAATGGAAAATGTCCCGAGCTTTTTTGCTAAGACCAGCATAAAAATATGCCGCTGACGTGAGTAAAGCTAAAGCAACAGTAGTATTTATATCATTCGTGGGCGCTGCTAATTCCCCATGGGGTAACTATAATTTTCCAAGGTAAAAGAGCAACGAACATTATGAAACTGCGCAAAGAGTTAAGGAAACTTTACAGCGTTACAAAGAACTTCAGGACATTATCGCAATTCTTGGCTTGGATGAATTATCGGAAGAGGATCGTTTAACTGTAGCAAGAGCAAGAAAAATTGAGCGTTTCTTATCACAACCGTTCTTTGTGGCAGAAGTTTTTACTGGTTCTCCAGGAAAGTCGTGAGTGGGAACTTAGTTTCCGTCTGGGTATGCGTCCTTGGATTGCTGTTGCATATTCAGCTCCTGTTGCAGCTGCTACTGCTGTTTTCTTGATTTACCCTATTGGTCAAGGAAGCTTTTCTGATGGTATGCCTTTAGGAATCTCTGGTACTTTCAACTTTATGATTGTATTCCAGGCAGAGCACAACATCCTTATGCATCCATTCCACATGTTAGGTGTAGCTGGTGTATTCGGCGGTTCCCTATTCTTGTCCTATAGAACCTGCCTTTTAGCTTTTGTGGCACTTTCTTGTCGCAGAGGACACCAGAAGCTTGGCGCCACTTCTTCCATCCAACTTTGATTTGATTGCTCACGTCTTCATCGATATCACCATCCTTCTGCAGGATTGACCCCAAATATCGAAAGGGTCCTTCTAAGGTGCCACCAGCCCATAAAGGCTTATCTCCTCCTCCTTGTGCCTAGTAGTACTGAAACCATACCTCGTGTACTCATTTTAGTTCTATTAAGCCTAAAACCTTTCGATTCCAAAGTCTGTCTCCACAACTCTAACTTTCTAATAACCCACGTCCGACTATTGTCGACCAGCACCACATTATCCGCAAATAGCATACACCATGCGATATCTCCTTGTATATCCCTTGTAACCGCATCCATCACCAAAGCAAAAAGATAAGGGCTCAAAGCTAACCCTTGGTGCAGTCCTATTTTAACTGGAAAGTCATGAGTGTTGCCATCACTTGTCCGAACACTTGTCACAACATTATCCTACATGTCCTTGATAAGGGTAATGTACTTTGTTGGGGCTTTGTGTTTCCCCCAGGCACACCACATGACATTTCGCATTATCTTATCTTAGGCCTTCTCCAAGTCAATGAACACCATATGCAGGTCCTTATTTTGCTCCGTGTATCACTCCACAAGTTGCCGTACCAAGGAAATGGCTTCCATGGTCGACCTCCCAGGCATGAACCCAAACAGAATTTTGGTCACACTTGTCATTTTTCTTAAGCATTGCTAAATGACTCTCCCATAGCTTCATTGTATGGCTCATCACCTAATTCCACGGTAATTAGTACAACTTCGAACGCCCCCCTTGTTCTTGATTGGTACCAATATACTCCGCCTCCATTCTTCGGGCATCTTTATGATCACAAACATTTTCCCTTTATTAGTTTACATCTAAACATTTACTACAAGCTGATCAATCACATTTCCTCATTCTGATTTCCGCCTTTAGGAAAGGAATCATGGTTTACACCCTTATAAAAAATTGTGACACGGTTCATGGGTGGCAGCATACTCTCCAGATAGGCCCCCCACCTACTTCGCCTTAGGCATGGTTTTGGTCTTGTATGACTTTGCTAGATGCCGGCATTTGTGTGTGTGTGTAGCCGTGTGCATCCTAGCTATGCAAAGCTTGGATGTGTCTCATTTTGCTTGTATTCTCTTGATGCGACAATATGGGTCAGTAAAAGCACCCTTTATCGGGAAAAGAGAAGAAAATTGTGACGACTTGAAATTTATATTGCTGACCTCCTCTTAATATACATATTTATCTGGCACAATGTTTAACACACGCTGTTATTTTTTATTAGACTCAGCATGTTTGAAAGTACAAGCATGGTTAGTACTGAATACGCAACATTAGTCACATTGCAAGTAACACCGTATTCGTCAAAGGGTAATCAAAATGTGGCATGACACGCAAAAAAAAACATTAATATTTGTTCTGAGAACAAAAAAAAATGCACACTAGCCAAAAAATATATAAATCAACTTGAAATGCCAAATTACCTTGAGATCCAACTGCATGCCAAATCATAGGGGGTTCGGTCAAATGCACATACCCAAGACAAAAAGAAAAAGATCAAGAATTCAGTCATTACAGATACATAGATGCAAATTAAAATATAACTCTACTGCAAGTATCTAAGTAAAATATACTGTCTAGCTTACCTTGAAGTGAGAAATCCTTCAATGTTACTTGGCATGAGCTATAAACATTTGTGCTGACCTTCATCTCTTGCAATTTTGCCCCAAGGACTGACGCACAATTCAAAGCTTGCAAATTTGTTATGAAACTTTGCTTTTGCAAGTGAGATACGTAACTGTCCATCGCCTTGCAGCATACAGTAATGTTTTTAACTGTACCACCACACTCCTTTGCAACCTTACTTGTGTCTGGGAAGCTTAGTGGGCAAACTGGAAGGTTCAAATGGAAAAAAGAAAATCTCAACATAAATGCTGCTGCCAGTGAAGAATGAGAATAAAATTGAACCTAGACACATATTTAAATAAATTAGAAACTAAATACAAATATCCAGGTATTGCACATGTTCGTCAAAAGGCAGAGTACAAGAAACATTTTAAATCTGGCAAATATACATTCATGGCAATTCTGATGTATTACTGCACTAAATATTTTATTCTTTCGATCTAATTGATATGTTCAAGCCCTGTCACACCCAACACATTGCTGGTAATGGCGCACATATTGTGAGAACCTTGCATATTGCTAACATGAAGATTGAACTGAAAAACTCAAGCTCCTATTGAGTCATATGCCTTAACAAAGTCAACTTCATATAGGAGCAAATCATTCCATTTATCCGCTCGGCCAAACGAAAAATTCAAGCACCCATGTACACAATATTTGGTGTCTTGCTTTAAATTTCGATGTTTTTGTCTGAGCAAATAAAGTATGGTGGTATGGTGCTTGAAGCTAAATGTCTGTCGCAGCCTTTTCCTACCTATATAGCCATGAAAAGATTGTAATATTTCACACACACATATACATATAGTAATGCTATGCATGGGTATTATCTTTGTGCTCCAACAGTATGTTCTATGGAGCTAGACAAGTGGAATTGGTGACATTCTATCAGTTTAATGGGTGCAAACATTGTCTTTATGTTACTACAAAATTCAAGTAAATCAATCTGCCTGCTCAACAGGATAATGACATAAATGTATGTAGTCGTTCTAAAAGAGTAAAATGTACTGACTGCTGGGATCATAATTCACATTTAAGCAAGTTATTAGTTTGAATGTACGTACCTCCATTGACATTACAGTTTGATATCTGCCTGAGCATTTTGGTTGCGGATGATGGCTCAAGCCTGCTGGATAACCATCTAAGTACAACGTTCCTGCAACTGTCAACTTTGGGACTGGCAGTGTCGCTTGTCAACGCAGCGTCCTTGGAAGAGATTTTGCGGGCAGCATCACTTATAGCGCTCTGGCATGTCTGGCTGCAGCACTCGTTAACAGGGTCGACCTTCCGGCAGGCCTCGAGGAGCTTCGACGAGTCGACGACGCTCTCAAACGCGTCGACGGTGCTAACGGGGCACGACCCCTCGGTGGCATTGGAGAGGTGGACGGAGCAAATGCTGTGGAGATCATCACTGGCACCCTGGCTCATGAGCAGCTGCTGGACGTCAGAGAGACAGTAGTTGGCAAGAGTGGGATCCAAAGCGAGGGACCCCGTCTGCTTGCTGGACTGCCCTATGAGGATGGTGAGAGTGGCCTGGAGCTGGGGACAGCAGATGACATTGGCGAGGAACGGAGCGAATGAGGCGAAGCAGTCGACGGCCGTGGTGGTCATCAGGCCATTGATGGCAGTGAAGTTCAGTGAGCATTTGCCTGCATTGGGGGGGGGGGGGGGCGGGGGGGGGAGGGTGGGGGGGAATTCAGTTCACAGCTTGATTTACACTGACAAAATAGAAATAGAAATGGAAATGTGCAGTGAGTTGAGACCTGACAACTTGGGCGTAGAGTTGTTGTAGAAGGGCGCGAGAGGGGCAGGCGCGAGGAAGGGGACGAAGGGCTGGGGGGAGCCGGTCGGCGAGAGCTCCGGCATGAGGCCGCCGCTGTCGTCATCTTCCTCCGCGTGGTCGATCCGGTGGAGCACCGGCGGGCCCTGACCAAATGCCTGCCCGGAATTCCCCAACAGCCCATGTAAACCTGCACATTGACAAATCAAGAATCAGTCGCTTGTTCCCGCAACTAGGATTTCGCCTCCATGACAGATCAAAATCGAGAACCAGCACAGAGGCAGAACCAGCACTGGCTACGACCAAGCATTCGTATGTCCGGCGGCTGGGCGCACTTCAGTAATTTGCAAGAAGGGGAAGAATCGGAGTGTAGCCAGGCAGCAGATCAGCAGAGAGCTACTCACATAGGCATGAGAGGAGAGCGGCCGCCACGGACAGCCGGCCTGCGGGTCCCATCCGCCGGCCGCAGCGCACGGCGAAGGCGGGGCGGAGGCGGCTGCGGCTGCGGCTGCGGCAACGAGGAGGAGGAAGAAAGAGCAGAGGCCGGAGAGGGAGGGACGGAGCCGCTGCTTGTGTGTGAGTGTGAGAAAAAAGGGAAGTGGAGAAAGTGGACAGCTAGGGGAGTGCTGCGAATTGCTAGGTACACCCGGGACAAGATCTGCTGGAGCATTTGCCTAATTGCCTTCTTGTTTCAACGCCAGTACTGGAACGACAAGAAAAATTCAAGATAGCAAACGTATTTTTTGTTTTATTTTCAAGAAAAAAAAAATCTTGTAAGGTGGGCCACGAACAAATTTTGTCAACTTCTCCATGAGTCAACACTTGCTTAAGTCAGCCACTTCGAGCCTCTCTACTTTATATTCCTTAGGCGACAAGTTGAGTACGTAACAATATATTGTTTGACATACCATGTGTTTATTTGTATAGTTTGACCATATAATGTACAAAGATCATGTTTGTTATTGTAGATTGAGTAAATTTTACTATTTGCCTCTAAGTTTTTATGTTGTGACAGAATACCGCATTGCACAGAATTTTCACATTTACCCAATTTGACGAAACATTGCCATATAACTTTGACACTTTATCCATGTTCACGGGCTGGGCTGCGCCCCAACCTGTCAGCAGTGCCGCCCACAGGTCCAACAAAAGGAGTTTGAAAACCCAAACCCAAAAAAAATGGACCGAAGTAATTAAGTCATCTGCGTAGCAACCCAGATTAGCTGAAACGTGAGGCCAACTTGTCAGATTGGAAAAAAATAAAAGGGGTAAAAAGTGGTAGCTGTTTGCTTAAATTGGGAAAAATATGAAAATTCTGTTAAATAGGCTATTTTCTGTCACGACTGTGGAACTTAGGGGTAAAATGAGATTTACTTTATAAATTAATATCTTGTTATTTTCTGGTGATAGTGTGGCCGCATATATGCTAAAAAAATGGTATATTGTGAATATCCATGACAATGTGTTTTTGCAGGTTATCAATGATCATGTTAGCATCGCATGATTGTAAGGCTTTTACCTGTGAAGTTTTATAATGACACTGCTTGCTGTTGTGGCAGATGCAACACAATTAACTTCCTACAAGAGAGATCTCCCTACAAGATTGAGAAAGCCTATGTTCTGTTTTGAAACAAGAAGGATGGCTGAATGGTTTTGCTCCCTACATTGTCTGATCCAGCATGGGAGTGAGCGGTATGTTTTGGGGTACATGTGCTCGGGTAGACGTGAGGAAAGAGGAGTTGGGGGTGCTGGGAATTGAATATCAGCATCAATGCTCTTCAATACCCCCTGCCACCACGTTGCCTTGTCGCTGACGTATGGGGCCGTGCACGCGCAGTGAATTTCCCGCGGTCGCCACCCGTTGTCCGTTGATCAGCTATTAGATCATCATGCCCACAATTACTACTCGCACTTGCTAAAAAAATATATACTCGCCGGAGACATGTCCCTGACAGCCGGTACCCACGGCCTTTTAACCTGGCGCTAACGTACCAGTGGGATGTTTGATGCTTCTCGATGGGGGAGCGAGCATACACCCATGGAAGTCAGAGATGACCGGCGACTAATGGACGTAACCGCTTGAGTGCCTTCAAACCAAATCAACAACATGACCCTTTTACGGCAATATTTCTTGGATGGCGATGTGCATGATATTGAATTCATGTTTCTTTACGGAAAAACTTTCAATCTATTCACCTTCAATCATGATAGTACAATAAACACTAGAAATAATAAAAATTACATCCAGATTTATAGACCACCTAGCGACGACTACAAACACGGAAGCGAACCGAAAGCGCGCCGCTGTCATTGCCCTTCCCTCACCGGAGCCGGGCAAACCTTACTGTACTAGACAGTCGAGAAGTCGTCGTGCTAAGGTCCCATAGAACCAACGCACCAGAACAGCAACCGCCGCAGATGAAGAGTGTAGATCAAAAGGATCCAACTTGAAGACACACGAACGAAGACGAACGACGAACAGATCCGAGCAAATCCATCAAAGACAGATCCGTTGGAGACACACCTCCACACGCCCACCGATGATGCTGCACGCATCACCGGAACGGGGACTAGACGGGGAGACCTTTATTCCATCTTCAGGGAGCAGCCGCCGTCTCGCCTTCCTGAGCAGGACACAAACGCTAACAAAACTCGAAAAAATATATGAAAACGGAGCGCTCCCACCGGAAAGGGCCGAGATTCACTCCGCCTCCACGGCCCTAAGGCCACCGGAGACGGGATGGACCAGCGTCGGTGCCGGTGGGAGGCAAAGAACCCTAATTTGGGGAGGCGCCAGCTGGCTACGTTGGAGGTGGCGGCTGGGTAAGCGCAAGCGCGAGCAGGTTAGGTTTTATTGAATTCATGTTACTAATGGAGAGAGTCCGACCGCGAAGAGCTTAAGAGCATCTCCAGCCTCGCCCCCAACAAGCTCCTTCAAGGCCTTATTTATTACCTGCGCCAAAAAATCAGCCCAGTCGCGTCCCCAGAAACTCAACTTTCGCTGGTAAGGGCCAAATTTGTTGTCGGCAGACCTAGGCCAAACCCGGCATGCTGGGGACGCTAGGGGAAACAATTTTGGCGCGAAAGCCTGGCGGGCCCGCCGAGTCAACGACCGGGCGCATTCACCGTCCTCATCGTCTTGGTTTCCCGCGAAGAATCAATGCCAAGGTTGTCGTGCTGCCGCGCCGGACAGCCTTCCATTGATGCCTCACGGGCGGCGCAGTGAAGGCACGGGCGCCGCGCGTTCCGCCCGCTCCCGCCACGCGTACACACGACGGCTGCCCTCTCGTCGCCCCTCCCTCGCCGGTGAGCGCACACTCCATCGCGCAAGAACCCTGCCCCTCTCGACCTCTCCCCGCTGACGCTCGTCTCTCCTCTCCCCCCTCCCCTGACGACGAGCATGGCCGAGCGCTTCCCAGGCGATGGTGCAGCAGTCAACGGCTTCAGCTGCCGCCACCTGCACGAGGACGAGGCACGCCTCCTCTATGAAGCCGACTACCCGGTACCGCCGGACATGTGGGTGTCGGGCACCTGGAGGCTCAGCGCCGGCGGCGTCCGGGTGCCACCAGTGCCCACCGGAGCTGCTCGGCGCGCCGAAATAGCGCGTATCCGGTCCTCACTGCCGAAGCAGGCGCGGAACCAGCCGAGGTACGCCCCCGACAGCAACACGCTATGGACGGCGTACTTCGACCGTCGCCACGAGGAGCATCTTGCCTCCACCAACGGCGTCGAGCCCCACAGGACGCAGCCGCCTCAACTCCGACGGGCGGCGCCAATTGATGAGTACATCAATACCATTGTTACACCCACAGCCCCTGCTGCTATACATACTGGACCAATTACTAGAGCTCGTGCATGCCAATTAAATTATCAGGTACTTTCATTTCTTGGTAATGATTCTAATGTTCATGAGAATATGATGCTGCCTAAATTGGATACATTTGTTTTGCTTACAAATGAAAGGCCTGGCATGGATAAGAGGGATGAACACTGGAGCAAGACCAAGCATGGAGATGATGGCATGTGTAAGGGGATCAAAAACAGAGTTACAAGTGATGATTTTAGGACTTTGAAGCCACCATAAGGAGTGCATGAAGTCTTGGACGAAATATACAAGATGCCACTTCATAAATTTTGTCCAGAGCCTATTCTAGGTGTTGCGTCGCCTTATTATTGGGCCAGGCCCATGTAATTTCGAAATACTTAAGTATAGGCTGTTTTTAGAGTCCGTATGTGTGGGGAAACAAGAATTAGGGTTGGTTTCGGACCCCTCCTCCAAGGGCCACAAAATCCCCCCCCCCTCTTCCTCCATATATACAGCCCTTAGGGCGTCGTTTAGACTTTGGGTTTTGTTTAGATTAAAAGTTTGACATAGCTGCAACTTCGCGTACTTCGTTTGTATTCAACGACCAGACAAAGGCATCACATAACCCCACCTTGATCAATAAAGCTTTCCTCTTATATTCGCAATATCCAGATTGCAATCTTAGTTTCTTGCTTGTTCTTCTTTTGCCTGCAGGAAACAGACCTTCATGGTCAGGTTGATCATGCTCCGGCATGGTCAATAACCTCTCGGAGTTGGTTTAGCGATTGCTAAGGCGCGACGTCCTCGCACGTTCGTAGTCGGATCGTCAAAGTCGACTTCCTCCAAAATGATAGACACCATCTCATCGAAAGACGAGACACCTTTGCCTCTATCACCAATGGTGGGGCGTCCCCGGCCGCACCCTCGACGCCGTCCTCAAGTACATCAAGGTCGGCAACACGCCGCGCTTGGAGTACCCGACGCCCCCTCCTTCTTGTTGGGGAACGTAGCATGCAATTTCAAAAAAATTCCTACGCTCACGCAAGATCTATCTAGGAGATGCATAGCGGGGGAGAGTATGTTTATGTACCTTCATAGACCGAAAGTGGAAGTGTTAGCTTAACGCGGTTGATGTAGTCGAACATCTTCTCGATCCAATCGATCAAGCACTGAATGTACGGCACCTCCGAGTTCTGCACACGTTCAGCTCGATGACATCCCTCAAACTCTTGATCCAGCAAAGTATCAAGGGAGAGTTCCGTCAGCACAACGACGTGGTGATGGTGATTGTGAAGTGATCCGCGCAGGGATTCGCCTAAGCACTACGAGAATAAGACCGGAGGCGTAAACTGTGGAGGGGGCACCGCACACGGCTAACAATGTTTGTTGTGTGTTCTAGCGGTGCCCCCCCCCCTCATATACATATATAGGTTGGAGAGGAGGAGAGGCAGCCAAGGGGGCGCCCCAAGTAGGAGGAATCCTACTTGGGAACCTCCCAATTTGGCCTCCCCCTTTCCTATTCCTATTCGGAGTAGGAAGGGAAGAGGGGGAAGGGGGAATCCTATTCCCTTTTTCCTTTCCTCCTTCCCCTTTTCTTCTTCAATTAGGCCAGCCCATATGGGAGGGGCGCACCAGTCCCTTTGTGGCTTGTGTGTTTCGCCTCTTGGCCCATATGGCCCATATAGTTTGCCAGGGGTAGCCCGGAACCCCTTCTGCTGACCCGATACGTACCCGGTACCTCTGGAACACTTCCGGTGTCCAAATACTATCGTCCTACATATGAATCTTTAACTCTCGGCCATTTTGAGACTCCTCGTCATGTCCGTGATCTCATA
This sequence comes from Triticum urartu, assembly GCF_003073215.2. Lineage (NCBI taxonomy): Eukaryota > Viridiplantae > Streptophyta > Magnoliopsida > Poales > Poaceae > Triticum > Triticum urartu. Next base: position 414,789,062 of record NC_053023.1, read on the forward strand.
CGGGACTCCGAACAACATTCGGTCACCAAATCACATAACTCATATAATACAAAATCGTCATCGAATGTTAAGCGTGCGGACCCTACGGGTTCGAGAACTATGTAGACATGACCGAGACACCTCTCCGGTCAATAACCAATACTGGAACCTAGATGCTCATATTGGTTCCCACATATTCTACGAAGATCATTATCGGTCGTACCGTAATGATAACATACGTTATTCCCTTTGTCATCGGTATGTTACTTGCCCGAGATTCGATCATTGGTATCTTTATACCTAGTTCAATCTCGTTACCGGCAAGTCTCTTTAATCGTTCCGTAATGCATCATCCCGCAACTAACTCATTAATCACATTTCTTGCAAGGCTTATCATGATGTGCATTACCGAGAGGGCCCAGAGATACCTCTCCGATGCTCGGAGTGACAAATCCTAATCTCAATCTATGCCAACCCAACAAACACCTTCGGAGATACCTGTAGAGCATCTTTATGATCACCCAGTTATGTTGTGACATTTGATAGCACGCAAGGTATTCCTCCGGTATTCGGGAGTTGCACAATCTCATAGTCAAAGGAATATGTATAAGTCATGAAGAAAGCAATAGCAATAAAACTTAACGATCATTATGCTAAGCTAACAGATGGGTCTTGTCCATCACATCATTCTCCTAATGATGTGATTCCGTTCATCAAATGACGACACATGTCTATGGTTAGTAAACTTAACCATCTTTGATTAACGAGCTAGTCTAGTAGAGGCTTACTAGGGACACCGTGTTTTGTCTATGTATCCACACATGTATTAAGTTTCCAGTTAATACAATTCTAGCATGAATAATAAACATTTATCATGATATAAGGAAATATAAAATAACAACTCTATTATTGCCTCTAGGGCATATTTCCTTCAGTCTTCCACTTGCACTAGAGTCAATAATCTAGTTCACATCTCCATGTGATTTAACACTAATAGTTCATATCTTTATGTGATTAACACCCATAGTTTACATCACCATGTGACCAACACCCAAAGGGTTTACTAGAGTCAATAATCTAGTTCAAATCGCTATGTGATTAACACCCAAAGAGTACTAAGGTGTGATCATGTTTTGCTTGTGAGAGAAGTTTAGTCAATGGATCTGCCACATTCAGATCCGTATGTATTTTGCAAATTTTCTATGTCTACAATGCTATGTACGGAGCTACTCTAGCTAATTGCTCCCACTTTCAATACGTATCCATATTGAGACTCAGAGTCATCTGGATTGGTGTAAAAGCTTGCATCGATGTAACTCTTTACGACGAACTCTTTATCACCTTCATAACCGAGAAATATTTCCTTAGTCCTCTAAGGATAACTTTGACCGTTGTCTAGTGATCTACTCCTGGATCAATATTAGTACCTCGCTGCTAGACGTATGGCAAGTCACACAATAGGTTTGGTACACAACATGGCATACTTTATAGAACCTATGACTAAATCATAGGGAATGACTTTCATTCTCTCTATATATTCTGCTGTGGTCGGTTTTTGAGTCTTACTCAACTTCACACCTTGTAACACAGGTAAGAACCCTTTCTTTGACTGATCCGTTTTAAACTCCTTCAAAATCTTGTCAAGGTATGTGCTTTGTGAGAGTCCTATCAAGCGTCTTGATCTATCTCTATAGATCTTGATGCTCAATATATAAGTAGCTTCACCGAGGTATTTTATTGAAAAACTCTTATTCAAGTATCCTTTTATGCTATCAAGAAATTCTATATCATTTCCAATCAACAATATGTCATCCACATATATTATTAGAAATGCTACAGAGCTCCCACTCACTTTCTTGTAAATACAGGCTTCTCCAAAAGTCTACATAAAGCCATATGCTTTGATCACCTCATCAAAGCGTATATTCCAACTCCAAGATGCTTGCACCAGTCCATGGATTGCTAGAGCTTGCACACTTTGTTAGCACCTTTAGGATCGACAAAACCTTCCGGTTGCATCATATACAACTCTTCTTTCAAAAATCCTTTAAGGAATGAACTTTTGACGTCCATTTGCTAGATTTCATAATCATAAAATGCAGCAATTGCTAACATGATTCGGACAGACTTAAGCATCGCTACGGGTGAGAAGGTCTCATCGTAGTCAACTCCTTGAACTTGTCGAAAACCTTTCGCAACAAGTCAAGATTTGTAGACAGTAACATTACCATCAGCGTCAATCTTCTTCTTGAAGATCCATTTATTCTCTATGGCTTGCCGATCATCGGGGATGTAAGGGCATATTTATCCCTAAGGTGTTTTGGTGATTGATGACAATGCATTTGCGGACTAATCGTGTGCCCTGAGTATTTCAGATATTTCATTACTAGGCACAAGACGGTTTGGTGCCCCTCAAAGATTATTGAAGATGACGTTTTTCCACGTTCCTTTTTCGGTGGATTTGAGTCATAGGAAAGCCGTACTATTAAGAGGGGGTCCGCTTTGGAAAGGTTTGGGTGGAATCGTCACGTACACGTTTACTCCTCTTTGCACCGCCTTTCCCTTAGAACTATGGAGCATCCTCCGTTTCTTCGTGTTTGTGCAAAAAGAAGAATTCCTAGTGTTGTTGTTCTGGGGCATGTGGTAGTACTGCTTTTCGGAGCGGTAGTACCGCACGCCCCTGCGGTAGTACCGCAGGCCTTTGCGGTAGTACAGCAGGTGGTCACGGTAGTACCGCTCCTTGGGAGCCGTAGTACCGTGAGTCCTGGTCTGGCACAACACCATGAACAGAAGTAGGGGCAGATGTAAATTTTTACATTCGCTCCCTGCGCGGTAGTATCGTGTTGGATTTTTGCACTGTTTGAAAGTCAGCGGAAGTTGCCACAGACGTTTTTTATTTGTCTGCGCCCTTCCCAAGCTAGTCCAATTCTGCCTTGCGGTAGTATCGCAAGGGGGTGCGGTAGTACCGCGCGAGCGGCAGTACTGCCCCAGCTTCTTTGCTACAGGCCTGGGCTAGCTCCTGCCGTGCCCACGGTAGTACCGCGGCTAGCTGCGGTAGTACCGGGAGCCCTTGCGGTAGTACCACTGGTTTGGTGCGGTAGTACCGTAGGTTGCGGGCTGGCTAAGTGGATAACGGTTGGATTTGTCTGTCCACTATATAAGGGGTGTCTTCTTCTCCGAGTTGACCATCTCTTCTAACCCTAAGCTCCATTGTTGCTCCAAGCTCCATTTTCACCTGATCTCTCTCCCTAGCCAATCAAACTTGTTGATTTTCTAGGTATTGGTTGAGAAGGCCTCGATCTACACTTCCACCAAGAGAAATTCGATTCCCCCCACTAATCCCTTGCGGATCTTATTACTCTTGGGTGTTTGAGCACCCTAGACGGTTGAGGTCACCGCGGAGCCATATTCCATTATGGTGAAGCTTCGTGGTGTTGTTGGGAGCCTCCGATTAAGTTGTGGAGATTGCCCCAACCTTGTTTGTAAAGGTCCAGTCGCCGCCTCCAAGGGCACCAATAGTGGAATCACGGCATCTCGCATCGTGTGAGGGCGTGAGGAGAATACGGTGGCCCTACTGGCTTCTTGGGGAGCATTGTGCCTCCACACCGCTCCAACGGAGACGTACTTCCCCTCAAAAGGAAGGAACTTCGGTAACACATCCTCGTCTTCACCGGCTTCACTCTTGGTTATCTCGTACCTTTACTTGTGCAAGCTTATTTGTGTTATTTCCCTTGCTTACTTGTGTGCTTGTTGTTGTTGCATCATATAGGTTGCTCACCTAGTTGCATATCTATACAACCTACTTTGATGCAAAGTTTAATTTGGTAAAGAAAAGCCAAAAATTATTAGTTGCCTATTCACCCTCCCCTCTAGTCAACTATATCGATCCTTTTAATTGGTATCAGAGTCTCGTCTCTTTACTAAGGACTTTGTCGTCCGAAGAGTATGGTTGACACCGTAGACGGTGTGGAAGAGCACTCCGGTGTGAATCCGGTCTCGTCTACAGGCGATGGGGGAACCGCGGTCTCTCGTGAGGAATTCAATGTGGCTTTGGACACATTGAAAACATCCATGACGACCGAGGTTGAAAGCATGTTTAATAAATTCCTAGAAGGGCTTAAACTATCCACCGCACCGTTGAAAGTGGGTGATCCCACCAACAAGGTGACGGATGCTAACTCTGACAAGGGGGAAGCTACTAGTGAAAAGGCTCCTTTGTTGGAAATATGCCCTAGAGGCAATAATAAAATGGTTATTATTATATTTCTTTGTTCATGATAATTGTCTATTGTTCATGCTATAATTGTGTTATTTGGAAATCGTAATACATGTGTGAATACATAGACCACAACACGTCCCTAGTGAGCCTCTAGTTGACTAGCTCGTTGATCAAAAGATAGTCATGGTTTCCTGACTATGGACATTGGAGTCATTGATAACGGGATCACATCATTAGGAGAATGATGTGATGGACAAGACCCAATCCTAAGCATAGCTCAAAGATCGTGTAGTTCGTTTGCTATAGCTTTTCCGAATGTCAAGTATCATTTCCTTAGACCATGAGATTGTGCAACTCCCAGATACAGTAGGAGTGCTTTGGGTGTGCCAAACGTCACAGCGTAACTGGGTGACTATAAAGGTACACTACGGGTATCTCCGAAAGTGTCTGTTGGGTTGGCACGAATCGAGACTGGGGTTTGTCACTTTGTATGACGGAGAGGTATCTCTGGGCCCACTCGGTAATGCATCATCATAATGAGCTCAATGTGACCAAGTGGTTGATCACGGGATCATGCATTACGGTACGAGTAAAGTGACTTGCCGGTAACGAGATTGAACGAGGTATTGGGATATCGACGATCGAGTCTCGGGCAAGTAACGTACCGATTGACAAAGGGAATTGTATACGGGATTGATCGAATCCTCGACATCGTGGTTCATCCGATGAGATCATCGAGGAGAATGTGGGAGCCAACATGGGTATCCAGATCCCGTTGTTGGTTATTAACCGGAGAGTCGTCTCGGTCATGTCTGCGTGTCTCCCGAACCCGTAGGGTCTACACACTTAAGGTTCGGTGACGCTAGGGTTGTTGAGATATTAGTATACGGTAACCCGAAAGTTGTTCTAAGTCCCGGATGAGATTCCGGACGTCACGAGGAGTTTCGAAACGGTCCGGAGGTGAAGATTTATATATAGGAAGTCAAGTTTTGGCCATCGGCAAAGTTTCGGGGGTAATCGGTATTGTACCGGGACCACCGGAAGGGTCCCGAGGGTCCACCGGGTGGGGCCACCTATCCCGGAGGGCCCCATGGGCTGAAGTGGGAGGGTAACCAGCCCCTAGTGGGCTGGTGCACCCCCCATGGGCCTCCCCCTGCGCCTAGGGTTGGAAACCCTAGGGGTGGGGGCGCCCCACTTGGCTTGGGGGGCACTCCACCCCCCTTGGCCGCCGCCCCCCCTTGGAGATTCAATCTCCTAGGGCCGGCGCCCCCCTAGGGGTCCTATATATAGTGGGGGGAGGGAGGGCAGCCGCACCCTAGCCCCTGGCGCCTCCCTCTCCCTCCCGTGACACTCCTCCCTCTCCCTGAGCTTGGCGAAGCCCTGCCGAGATCACCGTTGCTTCCACCACCACGCCGTCGTGCTGCTGGATCTTCATCAACCTCTCCTTTCCCCTTGCTGGATCAAGTTGGAGGAGACGTCTTCCCAACCGTACGTGTGTTTAATGCGGATGTGTCGTCCGTTCGGCGCTAGGTCATCGGTGATTTGGATCACGACGAGTACAACTCCATCAACCCCGTTCTCTTGAACGCTTTCGCGCGCGATCTACAAGGGTATGTAGATGCACTCCCCTCTCCCTCGTTGCTAGATGACTCCATAGATTGATCTTGGTGATGCGTAGAAAATTTTAAAATTTTGCTACGTTACCCAATAGTGGTATCAGAGCTAGGTCTATGCGTAGTTTCTATGCACGAGTAGAACACAAAGCAGTTGTGGGCATGGATATTGTCAATTTGCTTGCCGTTACTAGTCTTATCTTGATTCGGTGGCATCGTGGGATGAAGCGGCCCGGACCGACCTTACACGTACGCTTACGTGAGACTGGTTCCACCGATTAACATGCACTAGTTGCATAAGGTGGCTGGCGGGTGTCTGTCTCTCCCACTTTAGTCGGATCGGATTTGATGAAAAGGGTCCTTATGAAGGGTAAATAGAAATTGGCATATCATGTTGTGGTTTTGGCGTAGGTAAGAAACGGTCTTGCTAGAAACCTATAGCAGCCATGTAAAAACTTGCAACAATAATTAGAGGACGTCTAACTTGTTTTTGCAGCATGTGCCGTGTGATGTGATATGGCCAAAAGGATGTGATGAATGATATATGTGATGTATGAGATTGATCATGTTCTTGTAATAGGAATCACGACTTGCATGTCGATGAGTATGACAACCGGCAGGAGCCATAGGAGTTGTCTTAATTTATTTATGACATGCGTGTCAACATAAACGTCATGTAATTACTTTACTTTATTGCTAAAGCGTTAGCCATAGTAGTAGAAGTAATAGATGACGAGACAACTTCAAGAAGACACGATGATGGAGATCATGATGATGGAGATCGTGGTGTCATGCCGGTGACAACGATGATCATGGAGCCCCAAAGATGGAGATCAAAAGGAGCAAATGATATTGGCCATATCATGTCACTATTTGATTGCATGTGATGTTTATCATGTTTTACATCTTATTTGCTTAGAACGATGGTAGCTTAAATAAGATGATCCCTCGTAATAATTTCAAGAAAGTGTTCCCCCTAACTGTGCACCGTTGCGAAGGTTCGTTGTTTCGAAGCACCACGTGATGATCGGGTGTGATAGATTCTAACGTTCGAATACAACGGGTGTAAGCCAAATTTACACACGCAATACACTTAGGTTGACTTGACGAGCCTAGCATGTACAGACATGGCCTCGGAACACGGAAGACTGAAAGGTCGAGCATGAGTCGTATAGAAGATACGATCAACATGAAGATGTTCACCAATGTTGACTAGTCCGTCTCACGTGATGATCGGACACGGCCTAGTTGACTCGGATCATGTTTCGCTTAGATGACTAGAGGGATGTCTATCTGAGTGGGAGTTCATTGAATAATTTGATTAGATGAACTTAATTATCATGAACTTAGTCTAAAATCTTTACACTATGTCTTGTAGATCAAATGGCCCACGCTAATGTTGCCCTCAACTTCAACGCGTTCCTAGAGAAAACCAAGCTGAAAGACGATGGCAGCAACTATACGGACTGGGTCCGGAACCTGAGGATCATCCTCATAGCTGCCAAGAAAGATTATGTCCTAGAAGCACCGCTAGGTGACGCACCCATCCCAGAGAACCAAGACGTTATGAATGCTTGGCAGTCACGTGCTGATGATTACTCCCTCGTTCAGTGCGGCATGCTTTATAGCTTAGAACCGGGGCTCCAAAAGCGTTTTGAGAGACACGGAGCATATGAGATGTTCGAAGAGCTGAAAATGGTTTTCCAAGCTCATGCCCGGGTCGAGAGATATGAAGTCTCCGACAAGTTCTTCAGCTGTAAGATGGAGGAAAATAGTTCTGTCAGTGAGCACATACTCAAAATGTCTGGGTTGCATAACCGCTTGACTCAGCTGGGAGTTAATCTCCCGGATGACGCGGTCATTGACAGAATCCTTCAGTCGCTTCCACCGAGCTACAAGAGCTTTGTGATGAACTTCAATATGCAGGGGATGGAAAGGACCATTCCTGAGGTATATTCAATGCTGAAATCAGCGGAGGTGGAAATCAAAAAGGAACATCAAGTGTTGATGGTGAATAAAACCACTAAGTTCAAGAAAGGCAAGGGTAAAAAGAACTTCAAGAAGGACGGCAAGGGAGTTGCCGCGCCCGGTAAGCAAGCTGCCGGGAAGAAGCCAAAGAATGGACCCAAGCCCGAGACTGAGTGTTTTTATTGCAAGGGAAGTGGTCACTGGAAGTGGAACTGCCCCAAATACTTAGCGGACAAGAAGGCCGGCAACACTAAAGGTATATGTGATATACATGTAATTGATGTGTACCTTACCAGTACTCGTAGTAGCTCCTGGGTATTTGATACCGGTGCGGTTGCTCACATTTGTAACTCAAAGCAGGAGCTGCGGAATAAGCGGAGACTGGTGAAGGATGAGGTGACGATGCGCGTCGGGAATGGTTCCAAGGTCGATGTGATCACCGTCCGCACGCTGCCTCTACATTTACCTACGGGATTAGTTTTAAACCTCAATAATTGTTATTTAGTGTCAGCTTTAAGCATGAACATTGTATCAGGATCTCGTTTAATTCGAGATGGCTACTCATTTAAATCCGAGAATAATGGTTGTTCTATTTATATGAGAGATATGTTTTATGGTCATGCTCCGCTGGTGAATGGTTTATTCTTAATGAATCTCGAGCGTAATGTTACACATATTCATAGTGTGAATACCAAAAGATGTAAGGTTGATAATGATAGTCCCACATACTTGTGGCATTACCGCCTTGGTCACATAGGTGTCAAACGCATGAAGAAGCTCCATGCAAATGGACTTTTGGAGTCTCTTGATTAAGAATCATTTGACACGTGCGAACCATGCCTCATGGGTAAAATGACCAAGACTCCGTTCTCAGGAACAATGGAGCGAGCAACCAACTTATTGGAAATCATACATACTTATGTGTGCGGTCCAATGAGTGTTGAGGCTCGCGGTGGCTATCGTTATGTTCTCACCCTCACTGATGACTTGAGTAGATATGGGTATGTCTACTTAATGAAACACAAGTCTGAGACCTTTGAAAAGTTCAAGGAATTTCAGAGTGAGGTTGAGAATCAACGTGACAGAAAAATCAAGTTCTTGCGATCAGATCATGGGGGAGAATACTTGAGTCATGAATTTGGCACACACTTAAGGAAATGTGGAATAGTTTCACAACTCACGCTGCCTGGAACACCTCAGCGTAATGGTGTGTCCGAATGTCGTAATCGCACTCTATTGGATATGGTGCGATCTATGATGTCTCTTACCGATTTACCGCTGTCATTTTGGGGCTATGCTTTAGAGACTGCCGCGTTCACTTTAAATAGGGCTCCGTCGAAATCCGTTGAGACGACACCTTATGAATTATGGTTTGGGAAGAAACCTAAGCTGTCGTTTCTAAAAGTTTGGGGATGCGATGCTTATGTCAAGAAACTTCAACCTGAAAAGCTCGAACCCAAATCGAAAAAATGCGTCTTCATAGGATACCCTAAAGAAACTATTGGGTATACCTTCTACCTCAGATCTGAAGGCAAGATCTTTGTTGCCAAGAATGGATCCTTTCTAGAGAAAGAGTTTCTCTCGAAAGAAATAAGTGGGAGGAAAGTAGAACTCGATGAAGTATTACCTCTTGAACCGGTAAGTGGCGCAGCTCAAGAAAATGTTCCTGAGGTGCCTGCACTGACTAGAGAGGAAGTTAATGATGATGATCATGAAACTTCAGATCAAGTTGCTACTGAACTTCGTAGGTCCACAAGGACACGCTCCGCACCAGAGTGGTACGGCAACCCTATCTTGGAAATCATGTTGTTAGACAATGGTGAACCTTCGAACTATGAAGAAGTGATGGCGGGCCCAGATTCCGACAAATGGCTGGAAGCCATGAAATCCGAGATAGGATCCATGTATGAAAACGAAGTATGGACTTTGACTGACTTTCCCGATGATCGGCGAGCCATAGAAAATAAATGGATCTTTAAGAAGAAGACAAACGCGGATGGTAATGTAACCATCTATAAAGCTCGGCTTGTCGCTAAGGGTTATCGACAAGTTCAAGGGGTTGACTACGATGAGACTTTCTCACCCGTAGCGAAGCTGAAGACCGTCCGAATCATGTTAGCAATTGCCGCATTCCATGATTATGAGATATGGCAAATGGACGTCAAAACGGCATTCCTTAATGGTTTCCTTAAGGAAGAATTGTAGATGATGCAGCCGGAAGGTTTTGTCGATCCTAAGAATGCTGACAAGGTGTGCAAGCTCCAACGCTCGATCTATGGGCTGGTGCAAGCATCTCGGAGTTGGAACATTCGTTTTGATGAGATGATCAAAGCGTTTGGGTTTACGCAGATGTAAGTGCATCTAGTGCCACCCCTAGTTGGTTTTGGAGTATTGACGACAAACCTAGTTGAGGGACTAATGTGTTTGTGAGAATTGCAGGAAAACACAGGTAGAAGTCCCTCATTGATTCGGTTTTACTACCAGAGATGACCCCTAAAAATGTGTGAAGACATTGAAGACAAAGGTGGTATATGAAGATATTCACATTGAAGACTATGACAACAGAAGACACGTTATGAAGCCTATGGAACTCGAAGACTTAGATCCTTCGTAGTTCTTTCTATTCTTGTTGTGTCATAGGAACCACCGTACTGTTAAGTGGGGTCCAGGAGAACCAGTCAGAATGACTGAAGTGATGCCTAAATCAAAAACCTATGTCTTCGAGTGAAGACAATGAGAGCAAATCTTGTCCAGAGCCGGACAAGTCAGCTTTGCTTGTAGCCCAAGTAAAGTTGCCATGAGAGTTCGAAATCTGACCGTTGAGACACGTGTCAGTTCCTTAGTGACCCAGGGTCATTTCGGACAAATCAGGTCGGGTTGCCAAGTGGCTATAAATAGCCCACCCCCACAACCATAAACGGTTGGCTGCTCAGATTTCAGTGCACGGCTTTTGTCGTTTGAGAGCAACCCACCTCGAAGATTTTGAGAGAAAATTCCTAGCGAGGAGAAAAGCCCTAACCACCCAGAGCCAGAGTAAATTGGGCATCACTTAAGTCTTCTTGTCTGTGCGATCTGAAGACTTATTACACTTGAGGACTGTGAATCCTCCAGACGGTTAGGCGTCGCGTTCTGAGCATCCAAGAGACGTTGTGGATTGCCAGTGAACAAAGTCTGTGAAGGTTTGGGAGTCTACCTTGAAGACTTACCAGAGTGATTGGGCGAGGACTAAGTGACCTTAGCTCAAGGAGATTACGGTGAGGACTTGGTGTCCTGAACTGTGTGTTCAGGACTGGGTGTCCGGGACTGTGTGTCCTAAGGTTTAAATACCTAGCCGCTCCAACCAGACGTACAGTTGTCACAGCAACTGGAACTGGTCCAACATATCATTGTCTTCAACGAGTCACTGGTTTCATCTTTACTTCCTTCTCTTGCTGTTACTCATTGTGAAGTCATTGTGTGCTTGCTTTATCATTTGTCTTCACAACGTGAATGCATGATCTGTTTGGCGTCATAACTTCTTCCTACTTGATCCTTATTACACTGAAGCTGTTTGTCACTGTGCTTTCACTCTATTGAATACATGACCATGGCTGGCCTAGTGTAATCTAACTTCCGCTGCATAGTAATAGGCATAATCTTCACTGTTTGTCTTCATAACTCCCAAGTTTTGAAGACTTTCATAAAAATCGCCTATTCACCCCCCTCTAGTCGATATAACGCACTTTTAGCAGACTTATGGAGAAGCCTGCATTTACAAGAAAGTGAGTGGGAGCTTTGTAGCATTTCTCATATTGTATGTGGATGACATACTGTTGATGGGAAATGATATAGAATTCTTGGAAAGCATAAAAGCCTACTTGAACAAGTGTTTTTCAATGAAGGATCTTGGAGAAGTTGCTTACATATTAGGCATCAAGATCTATAGAGATAGATCGAGACGCCTCATTGGTCTTTCACATAGTACGTACCTTGACAAGATATTGAAGAAGTTCAATATGGATCAGTCAAAGAAGGGGTTCTTGCCTGTATTGCAAGGTACGAGATTAAGCACGGCTCAATGCCCGACCATGGCAGAAGATAGAGAAAAGATGATTGTCGTCCCCTATGCCTCGGCCATAGGGTCTATCATGTATGCTATGCTGTGTACCAGACCTGATGTAAACCTTGCCGTAAGTTTGGTAGGAAGGTACCAAAGTAATCCCGGCATGGAACACTGGACAACGGTCAAGAATATCGTGAAGTACCTGAAGAGGACTAAGAATATGTTTCTCGTTTATGGAGGTGACGAAGAGCTCGTCGTAAAGGGTTACGTCGATGCTAGCTTCGACACAGATCTGGATGACTCTAAGTCACAAACCGGATACGTGTATATTTTGAATGGTGGGGCAGTAAGCTGGTGCAGTTGCAAGCAAAGCGTTGTGGTGGGATCTACATGTGAAGCGGAGTACATGGCAGCCTCGGAGGCAGCACAAGAGGCAATCTGGGTGAAGGAGTTCATTACCGACCTAGGAGTCATATCCAATGCGTCTGGCCCGATGACTCTCATCTGTGACAACACTGGAGCTATTGCCCTTGCCAAGGAGCCCAGGTTTCACAGGAAGACCAGGCATATCAAGCGTCGCTTCAACTCCATTCGTGAAAGTGTTCAAAATGGAGACATAGATATTTGTAAAGTACATACGGACTTGAATGTGGCAGATCCGTTGACTAAACCTCTCCCTAGATCAAAACATGATCAACACCAGAACTGCATGGGTGTTCGATTCATCATAATTTAACTAGGCTATTGACTCTAGTGCAAGTGGGAGACTGTTGGAAATATTCCCTAGAGGCAATAATAAAATGGTTATTATTATATTTCTTTGTTCATGATAATTGTCTATTGTTCATGCTATAATTGTGTTATCCGGAAATCGTAATACATGTGTGAATACATAGACCACAACACGTCCCTAGTGAGCCTCTAGTTGACTAGCTCGTTGATCAAAAGATAGTCATGGTTTCCTGACTATGGACATTGGAGTCATTGATAACGGGATCACATCATTAGGAGAATGATGTGATGGACAAGACCCAATCCTAAGCATAGCTCAAAGATCGTGTAGTTCGTTTGCTATAGCTTTTCCGAATGTCAAGTATCATTTCCTTAGACCATGAGATTGTGCAACTCCCGGATACCGTAGGAGTGCTTTGGGTGTGCCAAACGTCACACGTAACTGGGTGACTATAAAGGTACACTACAGGTATCTCCGAAAGTGTCTGTTGGGTTGGCACGAATCGAGACTGGGATTTGTCACTCCGTATGACGGAGAGGTATCTCTGGGCCCACTCGGTAATGCATCATCATAATGAGCTCAATGTGACCAAGTGGTTGATCACGGGATCATGCATTACGGTACGAGTAAAGTGACTTGCCGGTAACGAGATTGAACGAGGTATTGGGATACCGACGATCGAGTCTCGGGCAAGTAACATACCGATTGACAAAGGGAATTGTATACGGGATTGATTGAATCCTCGACATCGTGGTTCATCCGATGAGATCATCGAGGAGCATGTGGGAGCCAACATGGGTATCCAGATCCCGCTGTTGGTTATTGACCGGAGAGTCGTCTCGGTCATGTCTGCGTGTCTCCCGAACCCGTAGGGTCTACACACTTAAGGTTCGGTGACGCTAGGGTTGTAGAGATATTAGTATCGGTAACCCGAAAGTTGTTCGGAGTCCCGGATGAGATCCCGGATGTCACGAGGAGTTCCGAAACAGTCCGGAGGTGAAGATTTATATATAGGAAGTCAAGTTTCGGCCATCGGCAAAGTTTCGGGGGTAATCGGTATTGTACCGGGACCACCGAAAGGGTCCCGGGGGTCCACCGGGTGGGGCCACCTATCCCGGAGGTCCCCATGGGCTGAAGCGGGTGGGGAACCAGCCCCTAGTGGGCTGGTGCGCCCCCCATGGGCCTCCCCCTGCGCCTAGGGTTGGAAACCCTAGGGGTGGGGGGCGCCCCACTTGGCTTGGGGGGCACTCCACCCCCCTTGGCCGCCGCCCCCCCTTCAAGATTCAATCTCCTAGGGCCGGAGCCCCCCTAGGGGTCCTATATATAGTGGGGGGAGGGAGGGCAGCCGCACCCTAGCCCCTGGCGCCTCCCTCTCCCTCCCGTGACACTCCTTCCTCTCCCTGAGCTTGGCGAAGCCCTCCCGAGATCACCGTTGCTTCCACCACCACGCTGTCGTGCTGCTGGATCTTCATCAACCTCTCCTTCCCCCTTGATGGATCAAGTTGGAGGAGACATCTTCCCAACCGTATGTGTGTTGAACGCGGAGGTGACGTCCGTTCGGCGCTAGGTCATCGGTGATTTGGATCACGACGAGTATGACTCCATCAACCCCGTTCTCTTGAACGCTTCCACGCGCGATCTACATGGGTATGTAGATGCACTCCCCTCTCCCTCGTTCCTAGATGACTCCATAGATTGATCTTGGTGATGCGTAGAAAATTTTAAAATTCTGCTACATTACCCAACATCCTTCTTCTAGTGGTAAAAATGGCACCGGCATCTTTGCCCATGTGGAATCTCCACTTGTTTATGGTGGACCGATTCCTTCCACTCATTTGAATCATGCCGGTCCTCCCCCTAAGATTGTGAAAAATGAGCAATTTGATTCTTGGGTCTATCGTTTTAAGCGTCATTTAAATCATGTGAATACTAATCTTTGGAGAATCATTGAAGAAGGTTTCTATCCGCATGACCGAAGCAACTTCACTCCTAGAGAAGCCGCGGATAATCAATTCAATGAGAATGCTCTCTTCATCATCCAAGATGCAATTCTACCCGAAGATCTTCCTCACCTCTGGCCCTTCGCCATGGCCAAAGATGCATGGCACCAAGTTGTTTCCCTCTACAGGGGAAGCGCAAGCATTCAACTCTCCAACTATGAAGTGGTGCAAGATGAAGCCGATGAGTTTGCAATGAAAGAAGATGAAAACCTCGTGAGCTTTATCGGAGAGTAACTAAACTCGCGGTCTCACTCCAGATCATGGGAGCAAGGACACGGATGACAATTGGATCAAGCGCAAATTCCTCAAGGCAATGATACCTTACCACAAGGCCATGTCCTCTGTCATTCATCAAAGGCCGGACTTTCACACCTTGTCCTCAAGTGAAGTGTTGGATGAGTTTGTGGCTATGAGCATCTTAGACAAAACCGCTGACAATGTGGTGCTATGCTCTCAAAGAGCAAAGAAGCCCAACCTTGCATTAAAAGCCAAGGTTAGGGTGGAAGAAGAGGACAAAAGAGGAAGAAGATGAGAGCAACCCCGAAGATACAAAGTATGCCTATCATGAACACATGGCTCTTGCTTCAAGGCAATTTTGGAGCAAGAAGAACTCAAGGCCCAACTTCAACAAGAACAACTCAAGTGGTGCGAAAGTCAAGCAACGTATGAGGACTTGCTATAATTGTGGTAATGTGAGTCATTTTTTTGCGGAATGCCCTGATGAGAAGAGGGAAGACAATGGTGGAAAGCTCATCCGAAAGGACAAAGCCAAGTCTTTCCCCAACAAGAGCAACTTCACCAAGAAGACTCCTCCCAAGGCGTTGGTGGTACAAGAAGAGTACAATGAGGATGATGATGATGATGATGAAGATGGTGAGTCGGTTGCCATGGCCTCCATTGCCATTGCGACAACTCCATGGGTGTCACTCTTTGACTCACCCAATGAGAACATCACCGCCAAGTGCCTCATGGCCAAAGCCACAAACAAGGTAACCCCCAACATCAAAACCACCATCATTAATAATCCTTCTTTGACGGATTGCATTGATGAATACGAGGAATCTAATGTGGAGGAAAATGAGTTTGAGTCCTTTATGGGTAAACTCAAGGGTAAATCCAAGAAGCACATCATTGCTCTCTTGGAACAACTTGGTGAAGCCAATGACATGATCGAGGCTCACGAAGATACTATATCCAAGATGGGGGGGCATAGTCGTGACTATGCCGATGAGATTTCGGATCTTTCCAATGCTCTTGAGGAAGAGTGTGGTCTTCATTTGGCTCTTGAGGAGTCACACAACGTTGATCACGCTAAGTTAAAGAAAGATCTTGATCATGCTCTTGTTGTTTCTCGTGTGCTAAACTCCGAGAAGGTCAAGCTTGGGGTTGATCTTGCTAGACTCAAAGAGGAGTTTGACTTACTTGACAAGGCTCACAAGGTCTTGAAGGGTGCTCATGCTAGCCTCAAAGAGTCCCATGATCAACTTCAAGTAAAGCTAACCAAGGAGAAAGCCACTTTTTTTCATATGATGTTAATTGATAATGCAAATGCTACTAACCCATGTTGTGAGCATGTGCATCTTGTTGAGGAGAATGCTAAGTTGAAGGGGCAACTTGAGAAAGGTCTTGTGTCTTGCATACAAGGCGAGAAGAACCTCAACGACCTTTTGAGCAACCAAAAGGAAGTTGTGGCCAAGGAAGGGATTGGGTACGTGCCCAAATCTAAGAACAAGAAGAAGAATGACAAGGCCAAACGACCTCCTCCTCTCAAGAAAACCTTTGTGAAGGAGGGAGAGGGTGCTACTAAGGAGAAGAAGAAGAACACCGTGAAGGGTAGTGATGCCAAGAAGGGCAACGCTTCCCTTCCTAACAAAGCCGGCGACTTTAACCCTTCTTATGTGTTGTGCCGTGCTAGCGATGGGCATGTTGATGCCAAATTTGTTGGTTCTCCTTATGAGTCCATTGAATGGTCGATTTGGGTTCCTAAGACCCTTGTTACTAACATCAAAGGACCCATTACAAAATGGGTACCTAAAACCAAGCATTGATTTCTTGTAGGTGTTTGCTTCCGGTGGGGGATCATGGTTGCTCGATAGTGGAGCTACTAATCATATGACCGGAATCAAGGACTTGGTGGTGGACGTGCAAAAGATTCCATCCATGCCCACCAACGTCGAGTGGGGTGATGCCTCGTCCTCTAAGGTATTGTGACTCGGCAAGGTTGTCATTTCTCATGATCTCACGATCGAGAAGGTCATGCTTGTTGAGTCCCTTGCATACAATTTACTTTCCGTTCGTCAACTTGCACTCATGGGTTTTGCCACCTTATTTGATGTTGATACTGTGGCCCTCTTGTGGAGCAAGACTCTTAAAGTAGCCTTTGTTGGGCATGTCGAAAATGGTCTCTATGTGATTAACTTTTCGGAGCGACTCACTAAGACCGCGACATGCCTAATGGCTAAAGTTGACGTGGGATGGCTTTGGCATCGTCGTTTAGCCCATGTCAATATGAGATCTTTACAAAGTCTTCTCAAGGGGGACCATGTCCGTGGACTAACAAATGTTAGTTTTGCCAAAGATCGTGCTTTCAGTGCTTTTATCGAAGAAAAGCTACATGAAAAGGCTCACCCTCCCACAATTATCATTTACTCAAAGAGGCCTTTGGAGCTCCTTCACATGGATCTCTTTGGGCCTCCATCTTTTGATAGTCTTGGGGGTAGGAAGTATTGCTTGGTGATTGTGGATGATTATTCAAGATACACTTGGGTATATTTCTTCAAGAGGAAGAGTGAGACCCAACAAACCGTCATTGACTTTGCAAATGAAGCTCAACGCCAACACGATGCAAAGATCTTAACAATAAGAAGTGACAATGGCACCGAGTTCAAGAACTACACCTTGTATGAGTTTCTTAGTGATGAGGGGATCAAGCATCAATATTCCGCACCTTACACCCCTCAACAAAATGGTGTAGCGGAGAGGAAGAACCGGACGTTGATGGATGCGGCAAGGACCATGATGGTGGAGTTAAGGTCTCCATACAACTTTTGGACCGAAGCCATCAACACCGTGTGTCATGCATCCAATCGGCTCTACCTCCGCAAAGGCTTGAACAAGACTCCATATGAGATACTCACCGGTAACAAGCCCAACCTCAAGTACTTCCAGGTGTTCGGGTGTAAGTGTTTCATTCTCAAGAAAGGTGTTCGTTTGTCTAAATTTGAGGCTAGTGCTCATGAGGGCATATTTGTTGGTTATGCTACAAACTCCCATGCTTACCGTGTCCTCAATAAGTCCACGGGACTTATTAAGGAGACATGTAACATGGAGTTTGATGAGAATAACGGCTCCCAAGTGGAGCAAAGTGGCACTTGTGATGTAGGTGATGAAATTCCTCCCCAAGCCATAAGAAGAATGGGTGTCAGTTTTATCCTACCTATTGAGGATCCCCATTGTGGCCGAAGGAGAAGGACAATGTTCTACTCCCGTGGAGCCATCACCAACTCAAGGCTCACACGCTTCCGAAGAACAGAGTGAAGGCCCTCAACCTCATGAACAAGACCAAGGGAAAGATCAACCTCAAGATGGTGTTGAATCACCAAGTGATGCCCAAGGTCAAGTTCTATCATCCAAGCAAGTTCAAGATCAAGAGCAAGCTCAAGATCAAGAACGAGCTCAAGATGACGCTCAATATGATCAAGATCAAGTGACCGCTCCTCAACTCTCTCCAGAGGAGGAATTAGAGCGTTGTGTCACCAAGATCGCATCCAAGCTATCCACCAAAGATCATCTTATGACAAATGTGCTTGGAAGCTTAAGAAAGGGGGTAAGCACTCATAGACAATTAGCAAACTATTGTGAACATCCCGCGTTTGTCTCTTGTGTTGAACCCCAAAAGGTCTATGAGGCACTCGAGGATCTGGATTGGCTCAATGCCATGCATGAAGAACTCAACAACTTCGAGCACAGCAAGGTGTGGAGATTGGTGCCAAGGCCAACGGGGAACCATAATGTCATTGGAACCAAGTGGATATTCAAGAACAAGCAAGATGCTCATGGCATTATCATTCGCAACAAGGCTCGTCTGGTGGCACAAGGCTACTCCCAAGTTGAGGGTATCGACTACGGTGAAACCTTTGCTCCCGTTGCTCGCATTGAATCCATTCGCATGTTGATTGCATATGCTTCTCATCATAACTTTAAGTTACAACAAATGGATGTGAAGAGTGCTTTTCTTAGTGGTCCTATTAATGAGTTGGTATATGTCAAGGAACCCCCCGGGTTTGAGGATCCCTATTTTCCCGATCATGTGTACCAACTTGATAAGGCACTCTATGGCCTTAAGCAAGCCCCACGTGCGTGGTATGACCACCTTAGCGAGTTGTTTCAAGATCGTGGTTTTGAAATTGGGAAATCGACCCCACTCTTTTTACTAAGAAGGTCAAAGGGGAGTTGTTTGTGTGCCAACTATATGTTGATGATATTATCTTTGGTTCCCCTAACAAAGCTTTCAATGAGGAATTTGCCGCACTCATGACCTCCAAGTTCAAGATGTCCATGATGGGAGAGTTGAAGTTCGTTCTCGGGTTCGAAGTCAAGCAACAAAGAGAAGGAACCTTCATCAACCAAGCCAAATACACTCAAGACATGCTCAAGAGATTCAAGATAAGTGATGTCAAGCCGGTGTCCACTCCTATGCCCGTCAAATGCCAACTTGACATAGATCCCAATGGTAAAGCGGTGGATCAAAAGGTATATCGCTCCATGGTTGGCTCCTTGCTTTACTTTGTGCATCTAGACCGGATATCATGTTGAGTGTGGGAATTTGTGCATGGTTTCAAGCCGCCCCTAAGGAAAGTCACTATGTGGCGGTCAAGTGAATCTTTCGATATTTGGCTCATACCCCAAACTTTGGCTTATGGTATCCAAGAGGATCTAACTTCAATCTTGTGGGCTATTCAGACTTCGATTGGGCGGGAGACAAAGTGGATAGGAAGTCAACTTCCGGAGGGTGCCAATTTCTTGGTTGCTCTTTGGTGAGTTGGTCTTCCAAGAAGAAAATTTGCGTGTCTCTCTCGTCCACGGAAGCGGAGTATGTGGCTGCCGGTAGTTGTTGTGCACAACTTCTATGGATGAGGCAAACTTTAAAGGATTACGGTGTCATTTGTGACAAAGTGCCTCTTTGGTGTGACAATGAAAGTGCCATCAAGATCTCTCTCAACCCGGTGCAACGCTTCAAGATGAAGCATATTGAGATTCGGTATCACTTCATCCGGGATCATATTAGGCGAGGGGAGATTGAGCTCAACTATGTCAACACTCTTGATAACCTTGCAGATATCTTCACGAAGCCCTTGGATGAAGCAAGATTTCGCGAGTTAAGGCATGAGCTAAATATCATTGATTCGAGCAATGTTGCTTGAACCCGTGCACATCCCACCATACTCAACTTGTTATCTCGTTTAGGTGTAGGCATGGACATAGGGGGAGTGTTGTTCTCTCAATGAACTCTCCCTCCCCCCATTATGCATAAATTAATCAACTCTTTCACATTAGCCATTTTTATGGTACTTGTGCCTCAAAGACAAGTTTTGGTCATGGGCCCAAGGATAATTCTTCGTGGTGCCATACCAATTGACTCAAACATAGGTGGCTCCGGCCACCACCCTCTCTTTAGAGAGGTTGTGTTGAGTGTCTTAGTCCTCCTTGTCTCTTGTCTTTCGTTCGTCATGTCGTTCTTGTTTGAGTTGTCTCGTGTGTCAGCCTTTTGGTGTGTCCGCTCGCTTGAAGCTTGCCTTGCAAAGGCTTCAGTTTTCCCCTTCTTGAAACTTGCATATTCTTGAGCACACGGTACTACCGCGGCCTGCCACGGTACTACCGTGTGAGGAGTGCACGGTACTTCCGCACCCAGCGCGGCAGTAATTTTTTACTGCCGCCTGGGGGAGCGGTACTACCGTCTGGTGCGGTACTTCCGCCCGTGCGGTACTACCGCGCTGCCGAGGGCGCGTGGGGGTTAAGAGCGGGCAGGGGGAGTTCCAACTCCCCCATACCCATTCGTCCTTTTCTCTCCCCATAGTCTCTCTCTCTCTCTCTCTCTCTCTCTCTCTCTCTCGCTCAAGAACGGCATCGGAGACCTTCGCCGGATCTCCGTCTCCATCCCCACCACTTCCTCTTGCCATGGAACAAGGTTTTTCCCCAAATCCCTCTCTCTTTTGTTTGTGCTTTCGCTTCTAGGTTTTGGGGGAGATGCATGTTGTTCTTGAGATTTTGGGCCAAATCTTTGCAAGAGTAGGATGTAGGAGAGTAGTGATGCGTAGAAATTGTACTTGATATGTTGTTCCATGGTAGATTTGATCAACCGTAGTACCGCCTCGTCATCGCAGTTGTTCTCATATTCAGTTGGTTTGGATCTGATGTCGTGCGGTACTACCGCGTGAGCTGCGGTATTAAGGTTCTACTGCCGCTCCGAGCCCCGGTACTACCGTACCACCGCGCGGTACTACCGCGACTAGGAGCGGCACTAAAATTTTAGTACCGCGCGAATAGGCAGTACTATCGTTGCTGTCAAATCTTCTTCATGGCAATTACCAAATGCACTTTCTACTTGTTTCACCTGTTTTGCTGTGGTCTTTGCATTGATCCTTCTCGCCTCTCGTGTGTGTTTGTGTTTTGTGTGTGTCTTAGGTGGTGGCTCCGGTGTCCCTGCTCGCCGTTCCAATACAAGCCGTGACACGGGCTTCAAACGTCTACGCAACCAAGAGGATGTTCCAGAGGGCTCCAATGCCTCCAAGCGCAATATCAAGACCACTGCTGGCAAGTACAAGGAACTGTCAAAGGGCATGGATGAGATACCTCTTGCTGAGTTTGTTTCTCGAAGGAAGATCAACCCCTATGCGAATCCTCGTGCAAACTTCAGAGGGAATGAACTGTTCTGGACCAAGCAGCAGAATCTCATTTACCTGGATGTGATCAAGGCCAAGCAGAATATGTATGTGGATGTGCACTGGATTGACATGCATCACATGAGGGATGCTAAGCATCGTGACTACTTTGGTGAGGCCTTGGATCTCGTGGAGCAGTTTGCCATTGAGGATGTGATCTCTTTCCACCTGGAATTTGACCCCGAGCTGGTGGCCCAGTTCTTTGCTTCGGTCCACTTCCATACTGGTGAGGATCGGCGGATGACCTGGATGACCAATGGACGTCAGTTGACTGCTACTTGGAAGGAGTTCATGAATTTGCTCAAAGTTCCTGATGAGGGGCTCCGCACGCCTGTTGGTGTTCGCCCTCATGCCAACGCCGAGTCAGCTAGTAAGGACAAGCTTCAGTCGTTCTATGTTGAGAAGAAACTGGCCAATGACAAGACGACGTAGGTGCTCAACCCGTTCCTTGACATCATGCACCGGATCTTCCGCCACTCCCTCTTCCCTCGCATTGGGGACAAGGACAAGGTGCATGCCTATCTTGTGGACATGTTGCTCATTTGTGAGGAGGC
Organism: Triticum urartu; assembly: GCF_003073215.2. NCBI lineage: Eukaryota > Viridiplantae > Streptophyta > Magnoliopsida > Poales > Poaceae > Triticum > Triticum urartu. The sequence continues at coordinate 414,811,111 of NC_053023.1, forward strand.
GCACGTTTCTCAGACACAACCACTTGATGTCTCACATATCATGTGGTGCGAGCTTCGATTTGTGGTGTTCACCCACAAGGTACCCATCTATGGTCCATATCCGTTCCTCCTGATATCAAAGACTTGGGAGAAGCTCTATCCCACCGAGGAGTTTTTGGCCCCTGACTGGATCCGTCATGACCCCATCAGACTCCGCATCAAGCCCCAGTGTGCTAACACTACTACTCATGCCGAGGCTGAGGCTGCTAAGAGGGCTGTTGATGAGGAGGAGATTGAGGAGGATAATGTAGCTGAGGACAGCTCTGCTGGATATGCACCTCCCTCCTCTGAGCCCTCATGGGCGAAGAAGCTGAAGGCCAAGATGAAGGCCTTGTTCTGCATGCAGGCCAAGGGGCAGTACCGGACTCACGTTGCCTCCAAGGAGAGTCACCGCCGCGACAAGAAGATCATGAGGGTGTTTGGAGAGGATGTTTCTGGCGGCTCCGAGGAGCACATCACTCCAGAGGCCGAATGGATGGCAAAACAAGGCTACAAGTGGACTGGTTCTGAGGAGGAGCCCATCCCCGCTGCCGAGTCCGACAAAGAGCGTGCGAGTGACTACTCTGCTTGAGCCACCACTTGTGTTGTAGGTGTCCTCTCTGCCTTTTTGGCGTCTCGATGCCTGCTACCTCTTGAGCACTTGCGTTGGTTTTCCCTTGAAGAGGAAAGGGTGGTGCAGCAAAGTAGCATAAGTATTTCCCTCAGTTTTTGAGAACCAAGGTATCAATCCAGTAGGAGGCTACGCGCGAGTCCCTCGCACCTACACAAAACAAATAAATCCTCGCAACAACGCGATAAGGGGTTGTCAATCCCTACACGGTCACTTACGAGAGTGAGATCTGATAGATATGATAAGATAATTTTTTTGGTATTTTTATGATAAAGATGCAAAGTAAAAAGCAAAGGAAATAACTAAGTATTGGAAGATTAATATGATGAAGATAGACCCCGGGGCCATAGGTTTCACTAGTGGCTTCTCTCAAAAGCATACGTATTTTACGGTGGGTGAAAAAATTACTGTTGAGCAATTGATAGAATTGAGCATAGTTATGAGAATATCTAGGTATGATCATGTATATAGGCATCACGTCTGAGACAAAGTAGACCGACTCCTGCCTGCATCTACTACTATTACTCCACACATCGACCGCTATCCAGCATGCATCTAGAGTATTAAGTTCATAAGAACAGAGTAACGCCTTAAGCAAGATGACATGATGTAGAGGGATAAATTCATGCAATATGATAAAACCCCATCTTGTTATCCTCGATGGCAACAATACAATACGTGCCTTGCTGCCCCTACTGTCACTGGGAAAGGACACCGCAAGATTGAACCCAAAGCTAAGCACTTCTCCCATTGCAAGAAAGATCAATCTAGTAGGCCAAACCAAACTGATAATTCGAAGAGACTTGCAAAGATAACCAATCATACATAAAAGAATTCAGAGAAGATTCAAATATTGTTCGTAGATAAACTTGATCATAAACCCACAATTCATCAGTCTCAACAAACACACCGCAAAATAAGATTATATCGAATAGATCTCCACAAGAGAGGGGGAGAACTTTGTATTGAGATCCAAAAAGAGAGAAGAAGTCATCTAGCTAATAACTATGGACCCGAAGGTCTGAGGTAAACTACTCACACTTCATCGGAAGGGCTATGGTGTTGATGTAGAAGCCCTCCGTGATCGATGCCCCCTCCGGCGGAGCTCCGGAACAGGCCCCAAGATGGGATCTCGTGGATACAGAAAGTTACGGCGGTGGAATTAGGGTTTTGGCTCTGTATCTGATTGTTTGGGGGTACGTAGGTATATATAGGAGGAAGAAGTACGTCGGTGGAGCAACAGGGGACCCACGAGGGTGGAGGGCGCGCCTGGGGGGGTAGGCGCCCCCCCTACCTCGTGGCCTCCCTGTTGGTTGCTTGACGTAGGGTTCAAGTCTCCTGGATCTTGTTCGCTCCGAAAATCATGTTCCCGAAGGTTTCATTCCATTTGGACTCCGTTTGATATTCCTTTTCTTTGAAACCCTAAAATAGGCAAAAAAAAAAACAACAATTCTGGGCTGGGCCTCCGGTTAGTAGGTTAGTCCCAAAAATAATACAAAAGTGTATAATAAAGCCCAATAATGTCCAAAACAGAATAAAATATAGCATGGATCAATCAAAAATTATAGATACGTTGGAGACGTATCAATGCCAAAGGGGGAGAGCGTGTAGGGATTTGCGTGTCGTGTCGTGTTTGCTTCGCGTGTGTTTGTTTCGTTTGCTTCGCTTGTGTTTGTTCCGTTGTACCTTGTTTGCTTTGGTTTTGATTGAGCTTGTGAGACTTATCTATCATATGGTGTAAGACATATGCACTCTATCTATCGCACCTTATTGAGCTTATGATATATTGTGCTACATATATTTTGCTCTTATTTACTATCTTGCTTAGTGTTAGCTTTATTATTGCAAGATATGCCATGTCTATAAAATATAGGGGGAGTGGTATGTGTGCGGTGTAGTCCAAAGCACTTATCTAAATAGCACACATCTAGGGGGGGCGTCTATATTTTAGAGATGTGTGGTTTGCTCATGTTCTATATTTTCTCCCTTGTGCAAATCCCGTATTGTCATCAATCCACCAAAAAGGGGGAGATTGTAAGGGCATATTTATCCCTAAGGTGTTTTGGTGATTGATGACAATATTTGCGGACTAATCGTGTGCCTTGAGTATTTCAGATATTTCATTACTAGGCACAAGACGGTTTGGTGCCCCTCGAAGATTATTGAAGACGATGTTTTTCCATGTTCCTTTTTCGGTGGATTTGAGTCATGGGAAAGCCGTACTATTAAGAGGGGGTCCGCTTTCGAAAGGTTTGGGTGGAATCGTCACGTACACGTTTACTCCTCTTTGCACCGCCTTTCCCTTAGCACTATGGAGCATCCTCCGTTTCTTCATGTTTGTGCAAAAAGAAGAATTCCTAGTGTTGCTGTTCTGGGGCATGCGGTAGTACTGCTCTTCGGAGCGGTAGTACCGCAAGCCCCTGCGGTAGTACCGTAGGCCTTTGTGGTAGTACCGCAGGTGGTCACGGTAGTACCGCTCCATGGGAGCCATAGTACCGTGAGTCCTGGTCCGGCACAGCACCATAAACGGAAGTATGGGCGGATGTACTTTTTTACATCCGCTCCCTGCGCGGTAGTACCGCGTGCCTTGTGCAGTAGTACCGTGTCGGATTTTTGCACTATCTGAAAGTCAGCGGAAGTTGGCACAGACGTTTTTTTATTTATCCGTGCCCTTCCCAAGCTAGTCCAATCCTGCCTTGCGGTAGTGCCGCAAGGGGGTGCGGTAGTACCGCGCGAGCGGCAGTACCGCCCCAGCTTCTTTGCTACAGGCCTGGGCTAGCTCCTGCTGTGCCCATGGTAGTACCGCGGCTAGCTGCGGTAGTACCCCCTTGCGGTAGTACCGCTGGTTTGGTGCGGTAGTACCGTAGGTTGCGGGCTGGCTAAGTGGATAACGGCTGGATTTGTCTCTCAACTATATAAGGGGTGTCTTCTTCTCCGAGTTGACCACCTCTTCTAACCCTAAGCTCCATTGTTGCTCCAAGTTCCATTTTCGCCCGATCTCTCTCTAGCCAATCAAACTTGTTGATTTTCTAGGGATTGGTTGAGAAGGCCTCGATCTACACTTCCACCAAGAGAAATTCGATTCCCCCCACTAATCCCTTGCGGATCTTGTTACTCTTGGGTGTTTGAGCACCCTAGACGGTTGAGGTCTGATACGTCTCCAACGTATCTCTAATTTTTGATTGCTCCATGCTATATTATCTACTGTTTTGGACATTATTGGGCTTTATTATCCACTTTTATATTATTTTTGGGAGTAACCTATTAACCGGAGGCCCAGCCCAGAATTGCTCTTTTTTGCCTGTTTTAGGGTTTCGAAGAAAAGGAATATCAAACGGAGTCCAAACGGAATGAAACCTTCGGGAACGTGATTTTCTCAACGAATAAGACTAGAGAGACTTGGACCCTACGTCAAGAAAGGAAACAGGAGGCCATGAGGTAGGGGGGCGCGCCCACCCCCACCAGGCGCGCCCTCCACCCTCATGGGCCCCCTGTTGCTCCAGCGATGTACTCCTTCCTCCTATACATATCCACGTACCCCCAAACGATCAAAAACGGAGCCAAAACCCTAATTCCACCGCCGTAACTTTCTGTATCCACGAGATCCCATCTTGGGGCCTGTTCCAGAGCTCCTCCGGAGGGGGCATCGATCACGGAGTGCTTCTACATCAACACCATAGCCCCTTCGATGAAGTGTGAGTAGTTCACCTCAGACCTTCGGGTCCATAGTTATTAGCTAGATGGCTTCTTCTCTCTTTTTGGATCTCAATACAAAGTTCGCCCCCTCTCTTGTGGAGATCTATTCGATGTAATCTTCTTTTACGGGGTGTTTGTTGAGACCGATGAATTGTGGGTTTATGATCAAGTCTATCTATGAATAATATTTGAATCTTCTCTGAATTCTTTTATGTATGATTGGTTATCTTTGCAAGTCTCTTCGAATTATCAGTTTGGTTTGGCCTACTAGATTGATCTTTCTTGCAATGGGAGAAGTGCTTAGCTTTGGGTTCAATCTTGCGGTGTGCTTTCCCGGTGACTGTAAGGGCAGCAAGGCACGTATTGAATTGTTGCCATCGAGGATAACAAGATGGGGTTTTCTTCATATTGCATGAGTCTATCCCTCTACATCATGTCATCTTGCTTAAGGCGTTGCTCTGTTTTTAACCTAATACTCTAGATGCATGCTGGATAGCGGTCGATGAGTGGAGTAATAGTAGTAGATGCAGGCAGGAGTCAGTCTACTTGTCTCGGACATGATGCCTATATACATGATCATACCTAGATATTCTCATAACTATGCTCAATTCTGTCAATTGCTCAACAGTAATTTGTTCACCCACCGTAGAATACTTATGCTCTCGAGAGAAGCCACTAGTGAAACCTATGGTCCCCGGGTCTATCTTTATCATATTGATCTCCTATTACTTAGTTATTTTCTTTGCTATTTACTTTACCTTTATTTTACTTTGCATCTTTTATCATAAAAATAACAAAAATATTATCTTATCATATCTATCAGATCTCACTCTCGTAAGTGGCCCTATAGGGATTGACAACCCCTATTTGCATTGGTTGCGAGGATTTATTTGTTTTGTGCAGGTGCGAGGGACTCACGCGTAGCCTCCTACTCGATTAATACCTTAGTTCTCAAAAACTGAGGAAAATACTTACGCTACTTTGCTGCATCATCCCTTCCGCTTCGGGGAAAACCAATGCAGTGCTCAAGAGGTAGCAAGGTCACCGCGGAGCCATATTCCATTGTGGTGAAGTTTTGTGGTGTTGTTGGGAGCCTCCGATTAAGTTGTGGAGATTGCCCCAACCTTGTTTGTAAAGGTCCGGTCGCCACCTCCAAGGGAACCAATAGTGGAATCATGGCATCTCGCATTGTGTGAGAGCGTGAGGAGAATACGGTGGCCCTAGTGGCTTCTTGGGGAGCATTGTGCCTCCACACCGCTCCAACGGAGACGTACTTCCCCTCAAAAGGAAGGAACTTCGATAACACATCCTCGTCTTCACCGGCTCCACTCTTGGTTATCTCGTACCTTTACTTGTGCAAGCTTATTTGTGTTATTTCCCTTGCTTGCTTGTGTGCTTGTTGTTGTTGCATCATATAGGTTGCTCACCTAGTTGCATATCTAGACAATCTACTTTGATGCAAAGTTTAGTTTGGTAAAGAAAAGCCAAAAATTGTTAGTTGCCTATTCACCCCCTCTAGTCAACTATATCGATCCTTTCAGGGGAAGTCAACCAAAGTCCACACTTTGTTCTCATACATGGATCCCATCTCAGATTTCATGGCCTCAAGCCATTTTGCGGAATCTGGGCTCATCATCGCTTCCTCATAGTTCGCAGGTTCGTCATGGTCTAGTAACATGTCTTCCACAACAGGATTACCGTACCATTCTGGTGCGGAACGTACTCTAGTTGACCTACGAGGTTCAGTAGTAACTTGATCTGCAGTTTCATGATCATCATCATTAGCTTCCTTACTAGTTGGTGTAGGCATCACTAGAACTAATTTCTGTGATGAGCTACTTTCCAATTCGAGAGAAGGTACAATTACCTCATCAAGTTCTACTTTCCTCCCACTCACTTCTTTCGAGAGAAACTCCTTCTCTAAAAAGGATCCATTCTTGTTGGGGAACACGGTAATTTCAAAAATTTCCTACGCACACGCAAGATCATGGTGATGCATAGCAACGAGAGGGGAGAGTATCATCTACGTACCCTCGTAGACCGTAACGGAAGCGTTATGACAACGCGGTTGATGTAGTCGTACGTCTCCACGATCGACCGATCTAGCACCGAAGGTACTACACCTCCACGATCTGCACACGTTCGGCTCGGTGACATCCCGCGAACTCACGATCCAGTAGAGCTTCGAGGGAGAGTTTCGTCAGCACGATGGCGTGATGACGGTGATGATGTTGCTCCTGGAACAGGGCTTCGCCTAAGCACCGCTACAATATAACCGAGGTGGATTATGGTGGAGGGGGGCACCACACACGGCTAAAAGATCAATGATCTACTTGTGTGTCCATGGGGTGCCCCTTGCCTCAGTATATAAAGGAGGAGAGGAGGGGAGGCCAGTCGGCCCTAGAGGCGTGCCCAAGTGTGGAGTCCTACTAGGACTCCAAGTCCTAGTAGGAGTCCATCAAGAGGAAGGGAGGGAGAAGGAAGGAGAGGGAGGAAAGGAGGAAATGGGAACCGCCCCCCTAGTCCAATTCGGTTTGGGCTAGGGGGCCGCGCGCCCTGCCTTGTCCTGCCTCCTCTCTTCCACCACTTGGCCCATGAGGCCCAATACTTCTTTTCCCGTATTCCCGTAACTCCCCGGTACTCCTAAAAATATTCGAACCACTCGAAACCTTTCCGATGTCCGAATATAGTCGTCCAATATATCGATCTTTATGTCTCGACCATTTCGAGACTCTCGTCATGTCCCCGATATCATCCGGGACTCCAAACTATCTTCGGTACATCAAAACACATAAACTCATAATACCGATCGTCATCGAACGTTAAGCGTGCGGACCCTACGGGTTCGAGAACTATGTAGACATGACTGAGACACATCTCCGGTCAATAACCAATAGCGGAACCTGGATGCTCATATTGGCTCCTATATATTCTACGAAGATCTTTATCGGTCAAACCGCATAACAACATACGTTGTTCCCTTTATCATCGGTATGTTAATTGCCCGAGATTCGATCGTTGGTATCTCAATACCTAGTTCAATCTCGTTACTGGCAAGTCTATTTACTCATTCTGTAATGCATCATCCCGCAACTAACTCATTAGTCACATTGCTTGCAAGGCTTATAGTGATGTGCATTACCGAGAGGGCCCAGAGATACCTCTCCGACAATCGGAGTGACAAATCCTAATCTCGGCCTATGCCAACTCAACAAGTACCATCGGAGACACCTGTAGAGCACCTTTTCACCCAGTTACGGTGTGACGTTTGGTAGCACACAAAGTGTCCTCCGGTATTCGGGAGTTGCATAATCTCATAGTCATAGGAACATGTATAAGTCATGAAGAAAGCAATAACAACATACTAAACGATCAAGTGCTAAGCTAACGGAATGGGTCAAGTTAATCACATCATTCTCTAATGATGTGATCCCGTTAATCAAATGACAACTCATGTCTATGGCTAGGAAACTTAACCATCTTTGATTCAACGAGCTAGTCAAGTAGAGGCATACTAGTGACACTTAATTTGTCTATATATTCACACATGTACTAAGTTTCTGGTTAATACAATTCTAGCATGAATAATAAACATTTACCATGATATAAGGAAATATAAATAACAACTTTATTATTGCCTCTAGGGCATATTTCCTTCAGTCTGCCACTTGCACTAGAGTCAATAATCTAGTTCACGTCGTCATGTGATTTAACGCCAATAGTTCACATCTCCATGTGACTAACACCCAAAGGGTTTGCTAGAGTCAATAATCTAGTTCACATCGCTATGTGATTAAAACCCAAAGAGTGATCATGTTTCGCTTGTGAGAGAAATTTAGTCAACGGCTCTACCATATTCAGAGCCGTATGTATTCTGCAAAATTTATATGTCGACAATGATTTGCACGGAGCTACTCTAGCAAATTGATCCCACTCTTAATATGTATCTAGATCGAGACTTAGAGTCATCCAGATTGGTCTTAAAGCTTGCATCGACGTAACTCTTTACGACGAACTCTTTGTCACCTTCATAACCAAGAAACATTTCCTTATTCCACTAAGGAAATTTTTTGACCGCTGTCCAGTGATCCACTCCTGGATCACTATTGTACTCTATTGCCAAACTTATGGTGAGGTACACAATAGGTCTGGTACACAGCATGGCATACTTTGTAGAACCTATGACTGAGGCATAGGGAATGACTTTTCATTCTCTTTCTATTTTCTGTTGTGGTCGGGTTTTGAGTCTTTACTCCACTTCACACCTTGCAACACATGCAAGAACTCCTTCTTTGGCTGTTCCATTTTGAACTACTTCAAAATCTTGTAAAGGTATGTACTCGTTGAAAATATATCAAGCGTCTTGATCTATCTCTATAGATCTTGATGCTCAATACGTAAGTAGCTTCACCGAGGTCTTTCTTTGAAAAACTCTTTTCAAATATTCCTTTATGCTTTCCAAAAAATTCTACATTATTTCTGATCAACAATATGTCATTCACATATACTTATCAGAAATGTTGTAGTGCTCCCACTCACTTTCTTGTAAATACAGGCTTCACCGCAAGTCTATATAAAACCATATGCTTTGATCACTTTATCAAAGTATATATTCCAACTCTGAGATGCTTGCACCAGTCCATAGATGGATCGCTGGAGCTTGCACACTTTGTTAGCACCTTTAGGATTGACAAAACCTTATTGTCGCATCATATACAACTCTTCTTTAAGAAATCCATTAAGGAATGCAGTTTTGACATCCATTTGCCAAATTTCATAAAATGTGGCAACTGCTAACATGATTCGGACAGACTTTAAGCATCGATACGAGTGAGAAAATCTCATCGTAGTCAACACCTTGAACTTGTCGAAAACATTTTGCGACAATTCGAGCTTTGTAGATAGTAACACTACTATCAGTGTCCGTCTTCCTCTTAAAGATCCATTTATTCTTAGACTCACCGATCATCGAGCAAGTCAATCAAAGACCATACTTTGTTCTCATACATGGATCCCATCTCAGATTTCATGGCCTCAAGCCATTTCGTGGAATCTGGGCTCATCATTGCTTCCTCATAGTTCGTAGGTTCGTCATGGTCTACTAACATGACTTCCAGAAAGGATTACCATACCACTCTGGTGCGGACCATACTCTGGTTGTCCTACGAGATTTGGTAGTAACTTGATCTGAAGTTTCACGATCATCATCATTAGCTTCATTACTAATTGGTGCAGAGATAGCTGGAACTGATTTCTGTGATGAATTACTTTCCAATTCGGGAGAAGGTACAATTACCTCATCAAGTTCTACATTCCTCCCACTCACTTCTTTCAAGAGAAACTCCTTCTCTAGAAAGGATCCACTTTTAGCAACAAAGATCTTGCCTTTGGATCTGTGATAGAAGGTGTACCCAACAGTTTCCTTTGGGTATTATATGAAGACACATTTCTCCGATTTGGGTTCGAGCTTATCAGGTTGAAACTTTTTCACATAAGCATCGTAGCCCCAAACTTTAAGAAACGACAGCTTAGGTTTCTAGCCAAACCATAGTTCATATGGTATCATCTCAACGGATTTAGATGGTGCCCTATTTAACGTGAATGCAACTGTCTCTAATGCATAATCCCAACATGATAGTGATAAATCGGTAAGAGACATCATAGATCGCACCATATCTAATAAAGTACGGTTATGACGTTCAGACACACCATTACGCTGTGGTGTTCCAGGTGGCGTGAGTTGCGAAACTATTTCGCATTGTTTCAAATGAAGACCAAACTCATAACTCAAATATTCTTCTCCACGATCAGATCGCAGAAACTTTATTTTCTTGTTATGATGATTTTCCACTTCACTCTGAAATTCTTTGAACTTTTCAAATGTTTCAGACTCATGTTTCATCAAGTAGATATACCCATATCTGCTCAAATCATCTGTGAAGGTCAAAAAATAACGATACCCACCGCGAGCCTCAACACTCATCGGACCGCATACATCAGTATGTATTATTTCCAATAAGTCAGTTGCTCGCTCCATTGTTCCGGAGAACGGAGTCTTAGTCATCTTGCCCATGAGGCATGGTTCGCAAGCATCAAGTGATTCATAATCAAGTGATTCCAAAAACCCATCAGCATGGAGTTTCTTCATGCGCTTTACACCAATATGACCTAAACGACAGTGCCACAAATAAGTTGCACTATCATTATTAGCTTTGCATCTTTTGTCTTCAATATTATGAATATATGTATCACTATGATCGAGATTCAATAAACCATTTATATTGAGTGTATGACCATAGAAGGTTTTATTCATGTAAATAGAACAACAATTATTCTTTGACTTAAATGAATAACCGTATTGCAATAAACATGATCCAATCATGTTCATGCTTAACGCAAACACCAAATAACATTTATTTTAGGTTCAACACTAATCCCAAAAGTATAGGGAGTGTGCGATGATGATAATATCAATTTTGGAACCACTTCCAACACACATCGTCACTTCACCCTTAACTAGTCCAAGTTCATTCTGCAACTCCCGTTTCAAGTTACTAATCTTAGCAACTGAATTAGTATCTAATATTGAGGGGTTGCTATAAACACTAGTAAAGTACACATCAATAACTTGTATATCAAATATACCTTTGTTCAATTTTCCATCCTTCTTATCCACCAAATACTTGGGGAAATTCTGCTTCCAGTGACCAGTCCCTTTGCAGTAGAAGCACTTAGTCTCAGGCTTAGGTCTAGACTTGGTCTTCTTCACTTGAGTAGCAACTTGCTTGCCGTTCTTCTTGAAGTTCCCCTTCTTCCCTTTGCCCTTTTCTTGAAACTAGTGGTCTTGTCGACCATCAACACTTGATGCTTTTCTTGATTTCTACCTTCGTCGATTTTTGTATCACGAAGAGCTTGGGAATCGTTTCCGTTATCCCTTGCATATTATAGTTCATCACGAAGTTCTAGTAACTTGGTGATAGTGACTAGAGAATTCTGTCAATCACTATCTTATCTGGAAGATTAACTCCCACTTGATTCAAGTGATTGTAGTACTTAGACATTCTGAGCACATGCTCACTAGCTGAGCTATTCTCCTCCATCTTGTAGACAAAGTGTTTGTCAAAGGTCTCATACCTTTCGACATGGGCATGAGTCTGAAATACTAATTTCAATTCTTGGAACATCTCATATGCTCTGTGGCATTCAAAACGTCTTTGAAATCCCGGTTCTAAGCCATAGAGCATGGTGCACTAAACTATCAAGTAGTCATCATACCGAGCTTTGCCAAACGTTCATAACGTCTGCATATGCTCCTGCAATAGGTCCGTCACCTAGCGGTGCATCAAGGACATAATTCTTCTGTGCAGCAATGAGGATAATCCTCAGATCACGGATCCAATCCGCATTATTGCTACTAACATCTTTCAATTTATTTTTCTCTAGAACATATAAAAAATAAACGGGGAAGCTATGTGCGAGCTATTGATCTACAACATAGATATGCAAATACTATCAGGACTAAGTTCATGATAAATTTAAGTTCAATTAATCATATTACTTAAGAACTCCCACTTATATAGACATCCCTCTAATCATCTAAGTGATCACGTGATCCATGTCAACTAAACCATGTCCGATCATCACGTGAGATGGAGTAGTTTTCAATGGTGAACTTCACTATGTTGATCATATCTACTATTTGATTCACGCTCGACCTTTCAGTCTCTGTGTTCCGAGGCCATATCTGCATATGCTAGGCTCGTCAAGTTTAACCCGAGTATTTCTGCGTGTGCAAAACCGGCTTGCACCCGTTGTATATGAACGTAGAGCTTATCACACCCGATCATCACGTGGTGTCTCGGCACGACGAACTTTGTCAACAGTGCATACTCAGGGAGAACACTTGTACCTTGAAATTTAGTGATAGATCATCTTATAATGCTACCGCCGTACTAAGCAAAATAAGAAGCATAAAAGATAAACATCACATGTAATCAAAATATATGACATGATATGGCCATCATCATCTTGTGCCTTTGATCTCCATCTCCAAAGTACTGTCATGATCTCCATTGTTACCAGCATGACACCATGATCTCCATCATCTTGATCTTTTATCAATGTGTCGTCACATGGTCGTCTCACCAGCTATTGCTTTTGCAACTATTGCTATCGCATAGCGATAAAGTAAAGCAATTACATGGCACTTGCATCTTATGCAATAAAGATACAACCATAAGGCTCCTGCCAGTTGCCGATAACTTCAACAAAACATGATCATCTCATGCAACAATTTATATCTCATCACGTCTTGACCATATCACATCACAACATGCCCTGCAAAAACAAGTTAGACGTCCTCTACTTTGTTGTTGCAAGTTAGTGTTGTTTTAACCTTCAACAAGGACCGGGCGTAGTCACACTCGGTTCAACTAAAGTTGGAGAAACTGACACCTGCCAGTCACCTGTGTGCAAAGCACGTCGGTAGAACTAGTCTCGCGTAAGCGTACGCGTAATGTCGGTCTGGGCCGCTTCATCCAACAATACCGCCGAACCAAAGTATGACATGCTGGTAAGCAGTATGACTTGTATTGCCCACAACTCATTTGTGTTCTACTCGTGCATATAACATCTACGCATAAACCTGGCTCAGATGCCACTGTTGGGGAACGCGGTAATTTCAAAAATTTCCTACGCACATGCAAGATCATGGTGATGCATAGCAACAAGATGGGAGAGTATCGTCTATGTACCCTCGTAGACCGTAAGAGGAAGCGTTATGACAACGCAGTTGATGTAGTCGTACGTCTTCACGATAGACCGATCTAGCACCAAAGGTACGACACCTCCACGATCTGCACCCGTTCAGCTCGGTGACGTCCTGCGAACTCAAGATCCAGTAGAGCTTCGAGGGAGAGTTTCTTCAGCACGACGGCGTGATGACGGTGATGATGTGGCTACCGGAACAGAGCTTCGCCTAAGCACCGCTACGATATAACCAAGGTGGATTATGGTGGAGGGGGGCACCACACACGGCTAAAAGATCAATGATCAACTTGTGTGTCCATGGGGTGCCCCTTGCCTCAGTATATAAAGCAGGAGAGGAGGGGAGGCCGGCCGGCCCTAGAGGCGCGCCCAAGTGTGGAGTCCTACTAAGACTCCAAGTCCTAGTAGGAGTCCATAAAGAGGAAGGGAGGGAGAAGGAAGGAGAGGGAGGAAAGGAGGAAAGGGGGCGGCCCCCTAGTCCAATTCAGTTTGGGCTAGGGGGGCCGCGCGCCATGCCTTGTCCTGCCTCCTCTCTTTCACCACTTGGCCCATGAGGCCCAATACTTCTTTTCCCGTATTCCCATAACTCCTCGGTACTCTGAAAAATATCCGAACCACTCGGAACCTTTCCGATGTCCGAATATAGTCGTCCAATATATCGATCTTTACGTCTCGACCATTTCGAGACTCCTCATCATGTCCGCGATCTCATACGGGACTCCGAACTACCTTAGGTACATCAAAACACATAAACTCATAATACCGATCATCATCGAACGTTAAGTGTGCGGACCCTACGGGTTCAAGAACTATGTAGACATGACCGAGACACATCTCCGGTCAATAACCAATGGCGGAACCTAGATGCTCATATTGGCTCCTACATATTCTACGAAGATCTTTATCGGTCAAACCGCATAACAACATACGTTGTTCCCTTTGTTATCGGTATGTTACTTGCCCGAGATTCGATCGTCGGTATCTCAATACCTAGTTCAATCTCGTTACCAGCAAGTCTCTTTACTCGTTCTGTAATGCATCATCCCACAACTAACTCATTAGTCACATTGCTTGCAAGGCTTATAGTGATGTGCATTACCGAGAGGGCTCAGAGATACCTCTCCAACAATCGGAGTGACAAATCCTAATCTCGATCTATGCCAACTCAACAAGTACCATTGGAGACACCTGTAGAGCACCTTTATAATCACCCAGTTACGTTGTGACATTTGGTAGCACACAAAATGTTCCTCCGGTATTCGGGAGTTGCATAATCTCATAGTCATAGGAACATGTATAAGTCATGAAGAAAGCAATAGCAACATACTAAACGATCAAGTGCTAAGCTAACGGAATGGGTCAAGTCAATCACATCATTCTCTAATGATGTGATCCCGTTAATCAAATGACAACTCATGTCTATGGCTAGGAAACTTAACCATCTTTGATTCAACGAGCTAGTCAAGTAGAGGCATACTAGTGACACTTAGTTTGTCTATATATTCACACATGTACTAAGTTTCCGGTTAATACAATTCTAGCATGAATATTAAACATTTATCATGATATAAGGAAATATAAATAACAACTTTATTATTGCCTCCAGGGCATATTTCCTTCAATTCTTAGCAACAAAGATCTTGCTTTCGGATCTGTGATAGGAGGTGTACCCAACAATGTCTTTTGGGTATCCAATGAACACGCACTTCTCCGATTTGGGTTCGAGCTTATCAGGTTGAAACTTTTTCACATAAGCATCGCAACCCCAAACTTTAAGAAATGACAACTTAGGTTTCTTGCCAAACCACAGTTCATATGGTGTCGTCTCGACGGATTTAGATGGTGTCCTATTTAACGTGAATGCATTTGTGTCTAATGCATAACCCCAAAACGATAGTGGTAAATCGATAAGAGACATCATAGATCGCAGGATATCCAATAAAGTACGGTTACGACGTTCGGACACACCATTACACTATGGTGTTCCAGGTGGCGTGAGTTGTGAAACTGTTCCACATTGTTTAAAATGAAGGCCAAACTCGCAACTCAAATATTCACCTCTGCAATCATATCGTAGAAACTTTATTTTCTTGTTACGATGACTCTCAACTTCACTTTGAAATTCCTTGAACTTTTCAAATGTTTCAGACTTGTGTTTCATTAAGTAGATATGCCCATATCTGCTTATCATCTGTGAAGGTCAAAAAATAACGATACCCGCCACGAGCCTCAACACTCATCAGACCGCATACATCGATATGTATTATTTCCAATAAGTCATTAGCTCGCTCCATTGTTTCAGAGAACGGAGTTTTAGTCATCTTGCCCATGAGGCATGGTTCGCAATTATCGAATGATTCATAATCAAGTGATTCCAAAAGCCCATCTACTTGAAGTTTCTTCATGCGCTTTACACCAATATGATCTAAACGGCAGTGCCACAAATATGTTGCACTATCATTATCAACTTTGCATCTTTTGGCATCAATATTATGAATATGTGTATCACTACGACCAAGATTCAACAAACCATTCACATTGAGTGCATGACAATACAAGGTTTTATTCATTTAAACAGAACAACAATTATTCTCTAACTTAAATGAATAACCATTGAAATAAACATGATCCAATCATATTCATGCTCAAGGCAAAACACCAAAAAACATTTATTTAGGTTCAACACTAATCCCGAATGTAGAGGGAGTGTGCGATGGTGATCGTATCAACCTTGGAATCACTTCCAACACACCTCGTCACCTCGTCCTTAACTAGTCTATGTTCATTCTGCAACTCCTGTTTTGAGTTACTAATCTTAGCAACTGAACCCGTATCAAACACCCAGTGGTTGCTACGAACACTAGTAAAATACATATCAATAACATATATATCAAATATACCTTTGTTCACTTTGCCATTCTTCTTATCCGCCAAGTTTTTGGGACAGTTCCGCTTCCAGTGACCATTTCCTTTGCAGTAATAGCACTCAGTTTCAGGTTTGGTTCTAGCTTTGGGCTTATTCACAGGAGTGGCAACTTGCTTGCCATTCTTCTTGAAGTTCCCTTTCTTTTTTCTTTAAACTAGTGGTCTTGTTAACCATCAACACTTGATGCTATTTCTTGATTTCTACCGTAGCCAGTTTTAGCATCGCGAAGAGCTTGGGAATCATTTTTCATTATCCCTTGCATATTATAATTCATCACGAAGTTCTAGTAACTTGGTGATAGTGACTAGAGAACTCTGTCAATCACTATCTTATCTGGAAGATTAACTCCCACTTGATTCAAGCAATTGTAGTACCCAGACATTCTGAGCACCTGATCACTAGCTAAGCTATTCTCCTCCATCTTGTAGGCAAAGTACTTGTCAGAGGTCTCATACCTCTTAACATGGGCATGAGTCTGAAATACCAATTTCAACTCTTCGAACATCTCATATGCTCCATGGCGTTCAAAAACATTTTTGAAGTCCCGGTTCTAAGCCGTAAAGCATGGTGCACTAAACTATCAAGTAGTCATCATACCGAGCTTGTCAAGCATTCATAACGTTGGCATCTGCTCCTGCAATAGGTCTGTCACCTAGCGGTGCATCAAGGACATAATTCTTTTATGCAGCAATGAGGATAATCCTCAGATAACGAACCCAATTCGCATCATTGCTACTATCATCTTTCAACTTAGTTTTCTCTAGGAACATATCAAAATAAAACAGGGAGCTAAACGCGAGCTATTGATCTACAACATAAAGATGCAAATACTATCAGGACTAAGTTCATGATAAATTAAGTTCAATTAATCATATTACTTAAGAACTCCCACTTAGATAGACATCCCTCGAGTCATCTAAATGATCACATGATCCATGTCAACTAAACCATGTCTGACCATCACATGAGATGGAGTAGTTTTCAATGGTGAACATCTCTTATGTTGATCATATCTGCTATATGATTCACGTTCGACCTTTCGGTCTCTAGTGTTCCAAGGCCATGTCTGTAGATGCTAGGCTCGTCAAGTTT
Organism: Triticum urartu; assembly: GCF_003073215.2. Lineage (NCBI taxonomy): Eukaryota > Viridiplantae > Streptophyta > Magnoliopsida > Poales > Poaceae > Triticum > Triticum urartu. Next base: position 414,828,240 of record NC_053023.1, read on the forward strand.
AACCCGAGTATTCCGCATGTGCAAAACTGTCTTGCACCCGTTGTATGTGAACGTAGAGCTTATCACACCCGATCATCACGTGGTGTCTCGGCACGACGAACTGTCGCAACGGTGCATACTCAGGAGAACACTTATACCTTGAAATTTTGGGATCATCTTATAATGCTACCATCGTACTAAGCAAAATAAGATGCATAAAAGATAAACATCACATGCAATCAAATATGTGACATGATATGGCCAACATCATCTTGTGCCTTTGATCTCCATCTCCAAAGCACCGTCATGATCTCCATCGTCACTGGTTTGACACCTTGATCTCCATTATAGTGTTGTTGTCGTCTCGCCAACTATTGCTTCTACAAGTATCTCTAACGCATAGTGACAAAGTAAAGCAATTACATGGCGTTTGCATTTCATACAATAAAGCGACAACCATAAGGCTCTTGCCAGTTGCCGATAACTTTTACAAAACATGATCATCTTATACAATAACGTATATCACATCATGTCTTGACCATATCACATCACAACGTGCCCTGCAAAAACAAGTTAGACGTCCTATACTCTGTTGTTGCAAGTTTTACGTGGCTGCTACGGGCTTCTAGTAAGAACTGTTCTTACTTACGCATAAAAACCAACACGATGTTTCGTCAAGTTTGTTATTTTAACTTTCAACAAGGACCGTCCGTAGTAAAATTTGATTCAACTAAAGTTGGAGAAACGGACACCCGCGAGCCACCTTTATGCAAAACAAGTTGCATGCCTGTCGGTGAAACCGGTCTCATGAACGTGGTCATGTAAGGTTGGTCCGGGCCGCTTCATCCAACAATACAGCTGAATCAAAATAAGACGTTGGTGGTAAGCAGTATGACTATCATCGCCCACAACTCTTTGTGTTCTACTCGTGCATATCATCTACGCATAGACCTGACTCGGATGCCACTGTTGGGGAACATAGCATGCAATTTCAAAAAATTTCCTACGCTCATGCAAGATCTATCTAGGAGATGCATAGCAATGAGAGGGGGAGAGTATGTCTACATACCCTCGTAGACCGAAAGCGGAAGCGTTAGCTTAACATGGTTGATGTAGTGGAACGTCTTCTCAATCCAACTGATCAAGCACCGAACGCACGACACCTTCGAGTTTTGCACACATTCAGCTCGATGATGTCCCTCGAACTCTTGATCCAGCGAAGTGTCGAGGAAGAGTTCCATCAACACGATGGCGTGGTGACGGTGATGGTGAAATGATCCACGCAGGGCTTCGCCTAAGCACTACGAGAATATGACCGGAGGCGTAAACTGTGGAGGGGGGCGCCTCACATGGCTAACAATGTTTGTTGTGTGTTCTAGAGGTCCCCCTCATATATATAGGTTGGAGAGAAGGAGAGGCAGCCAAGGGGGCGCCCTAAGTAGGAGGAATCCTACTTGGGCACCTCCCAATTCAGCCTCCTCCCCTTCCTATTCCTATTCGGAGTAGGAAGGGAAGAGGGGGAAGGGGGAATCCTATTCCCTTTTTCCTTTCCTCCTTCCCCTTTCCTTCTCCAATTAGGCCAGCCCATATCGGAGGGGCACACCAGTCCCTTTGTGGCTGGTGTTTCCCCTCTTTGCCCATAAGGCCCATATAGTTTGTCGGGGGTAGTCCGGAACCCCTTTCAGTGACCCGATACGTCCCCGGTACCCCCGAAACACTTCCGGTGTCCAAATACTATCGTTCTATATATGAATCTTTATCTCTCGACCATTTCGAGACTCCTCGTCATGTTCGTGATCTCATCCGGGACTCCGAAAAACATTGGGTCACCAAATCACATAACTCATATAATACAAAATCGTCATCAAATGTTAAGCGTGCGAACCCTACGGGTTCGAGAACTATGTAGACATGACCGAGACACCTCTCCGGTTAATAACCAATAGCGGAACCTAGATGCTCATATTGGTTCCCACATATTCTACGAAGATCTTTATTGGTCGTACCGTAATGACAACATATGTTATTTCCTTTGTCATCGGTATGTTACTTACCCGAGATTCGACCGTTGGTATCTTTATACCTAGTTCAATATCATTACCGGCAAGTCTCTTTACTCGTTTCGTAATGCATCATCCTGTAACTAACTCATTAGTCACATTGCTTGCAAGGTTTATCATGATGTGCATTACCGAGAGGGCCCAGAGATACCTCTCCGATACTCGGAGTGACAAATCCTAATCTCGATCTACGCCAACCCAAAAAACACCTTCAGAGATACTTGTAGAGCATCTTTATGATCACCCAGTTATGTTGTGACATTTGATAGAACACAAGGTATTCCTCCGATATTCGGGAGTTGCTTAATCTCATAGTCAAAGGAATATATTTAAGTCATGAAGAAAACAGTAGCAATAAAACTTAACGATCATTATGCTAAGCTAACGGATGGGTCTTGTCCATCACATCATTCTCCTAATGATGTGACCCCGTTCATCAAATGACAACACATGTCTATGGTTAGGAAACTTAACCATCTTTGATTAACGAGCTAGTCTAGTAGAGGCTTACTAGGGACACAGTGTTTTGTCTATGTATCCACACATGTATTAAGTTTCCGGTTAATACAATTCTAGCATGAATAATAAATATTTATCATGATATAAGGAAATATAAAATAACAACTTTATTATTTCCTCTAGGGCATATTTCCTTCACTTCTCTCATCGACGCGACAGCTCCTGAACGCCGCGTCGAATGGAGACGCCGACATCCTCGTCGTCGGGCTCCCTCTCCTCCGGATCGCCAACGCTCCGCCCCGTCAAGCCGGAGCCATAGGAGACGCCGCTCAGGCGGGTCATCAACGAGGGCGGCCATGGCCCCTCTCCTCCCTCTTCCCGCCTCGTCAGGCCAAAGACCGAGCCGGGGCTTCTCCCTGTGAAGAAGGAGCACGAGGCCATGGCCGCCGCCGACGAGACCGCCCTCAAATGGGTGCGGGAAGACTACGTTCGCGAGGAGATGGCGCGGCAGCACCGCACCCTCGAGGAGATCGCCGCTCGACGCCGTGGACGCGAGGTGGGCGTCGTCGTCTTCCTCGATGGCAGCGACGAGGAGGCGCCCGGTCCATCCAACCCCTCACGCATTGGCAACCCTAGTCAGGGGTGCAGCAGGGACGACGGCAGCACGCAGGACGACAGCGGCGACGACGACGACGACGTGACTACACCAAGTTCTACAGGCTGCTCGACATGTAGAAGGCGGGCGGCGGCTGCTGCTTTGATATTTAGTTGTTTTTAGTAGTAGTATTTAGTTCTTTTTAATGTATGTTTTCAGCTTTTTGTACAAATATCAATGAAATCACCCAGTTTGTCCGAATTTGTGTTGCGTTTGGCCGAATTTCGTCCGAGTTTACTTTTTGAAAAACGTCATCGGAGGCGACGGCTGGAAAACCACCCGCCCCCGCGTCGAATTTATCGCCGGTTCGCCCCCAGGCGGCGGTATTTCAAGCCCCGGGGGCCGAACGGCTGGAGATGCTCTAACGGTTCCCGTATGTAGCAGCGAATCATCCACCATACAAATGCTTTGAGCTCCGTGCGTTAGTGGGGCCATCTATATGTATAACCCTGTATTGTGATCGTCTATCTCTCGTATCTCTGCCTATAATCAAATTAGTGTCAGGTTGAATGGTGCCCATCTTAGCTACAGAATACATTTTGCTCAAAAAAAGCTACAGAATACATATGCATGTGATTTTGTCATAGAAAGGTAAAGGTGGGTCCAACAAACACGCACAAGCTCTCACCATATAAATTCATGGTTTTTATTTATCTTTTGAATAATTTCAATCATCCTGATCTTTTGAACTAGAATTTGGTTTTTGATGTTTTTTATATGTTTGAATTCCTGGCGACAAGACCTTCCGAACTAGACCAGTTTGTGATACAATTGAAAGGACTCTTAATTTTATAATTTCAAACCATATTTCAAATATATGAAAAAAAATTGACTATGACAAATATATGAAATTGATTGTTTCAACGAGCGACATGGTTATTTCAAGTATATGAAATTTGTATTTTTAAATATATGAATCAAATTTCATTATGTTTTTTAAGTTGCTTATTCAGTGTAAGAAAATATATAAAACGAGTTATTCCAAAATATGTGAATTGTTTAAATGTGTGGAATGGATTTTTTTTCACTATAATTGGAACAAGTCTTTTGATATAAGTGATTTTTTACACTAAAAATGAGTGAAATGTGTGTTTTAAAACAAGTGAATTTTGTTTTTAAAACGAGCAAAGTCAGTGTTTTGAAATGAGTGGAATTTTGTTTTAAAATAAGTAAACCATGTTTAAAAAATAGTGAAATTAGCATGTTTTTAACGAGTGAAATCATTTTAAAAAAATTAGTGAAATTGTTTTTGAAAACGAGTGAAATATGTGTTTTAGAATAAGTGAAACCAGTGTTTAAAAACGAGTGAAATTAGTTTTGTCTAATGAGGAAATCAATCATTTGGAATTAGTGAAACAGTCAAAATCACTCCTATGAAATAGCAAAATAACTTTATGTTTTATGGAAGTGATTTCAAAGATAATTGAAATATATAAAATAAAAAGTAGTTTAAATATATCCAAGATTGATCTTTTGAAGTCTTCTCACCATGGATTCAAATATATATAAAAAATTAAAAAAAGGACATTTGGTTCAAAACATATCGATCGTGCAACATATGAGACCGAAAATTAAATACATGTCATATGTATGGGGAGAGAGAATGTATGCATGCATGGTTATTTCTCTCCACTCTAACTCTCTCTCTCTCTCTCTCCTCTATAAATGGCTGACACATAACACCATTATTTCTTATTCATATAATGCTCTTCGATCTATTTATCTTTATTTAGCCAAGTTTGATGAGCGATCTCCAAGAGGTAATTGTGTATGATAGTTGAGTTCAATTTTGCAAGTAATCTACCACGGTGAATTTTTTTGGAAAAGGCTTGTGTTGTGTTGTTGCTACTAGGGATAAGAAGATGTTTGCGTAGATGTCTTTTGAACATAGGGCGAAGACAATATATCATCTACTTCATGGCATAATACTTAATGCGATACTCCATGTTTTACTTAATACTGTAAGATGCGTGTTGGATAGCGGTCTTGAGTGGGGTATTAGATATATATTTAGTTATATAATGGTGTATAGATGTTTGGACGTGATACTCATATGTTGATTATGCCGTGGATAGTCATAGTTATAAAATTTGTAATTTAATCGATACACAATTATAATTTGTTCACCACACCATGCTATCATTTGAAGAGAAACCACTAGTGAACCTATGGATACCGGTCCATTTTTCTTCTCATTTCTTTTGGTCTCGATCAAACGCTTTCTTACAATTCCTTGTTTTACTTTCTTGCTACAACCAAATCTTTCATACACTAGTGCATTTAATCCTTGTGCTGCAACTCTAATGGTTCAGTAAACCCGAAGGTCACCCACTTAAGGGAATTGCTGCTTGATACATACTCTTACACTTGGGGGGCCAATGCCTTCCTAGTTCAGAGGAAGCAATGTCGCACGTCCAATGGACCACATGTGCCTATTAAATAAAGACATATGGCATGACCCAAATATAGGCCCATTTAGCCAAAAATGTCAGATAAGTCAAAAGCCTGGTTAAACCCATGGTCCTAAGTCAAAAATTAGTAGATATGGCCCATGGAAGGTCCTTTAACAACATGCTTGCATGTAGCTCATTTACGACCCAAGTCCATAGTCCATTAGGACCTACGTGAATTTAGCCCATTACCAACACATGGGCCGTGCGACATGGTTCCAACCTATTGATACTTTCGGTCCATGTGTGGTCCATGACGTTTTTTGACCCATACGAGGCCCATTGTGTGTCTCAGACCATTAATGGCGCATGGTGCTTCTGGCACATCTAGAGCATGTGGTGCCTTTCGGCCATTAACTGCTCGTGACGACTCTTTCGACCTGTTAATGGCAGGTTGTGTCTTTGGTATATTGATGTCTTTTGGTCATTGATATCTTTCGGCCCATTAAGATCCATCATGGCTTTGGGCTATTTCCAAGTGTGGTCTTTTGGCCCGTTAACGAACGTGATGTCTTTGAGTCATCTCAGGTCTTTGATGACTTTCAGCCCATTAATGACTTGCCATGCCCATGGGTCCATTTCCAGCCCGTGATCTATTTTGGTCCATTAACAACCCAATATGTGTTTGCGCCCATTTATATCATGTGTGCTTTCAGGCATCTGTGGCCCATATTGTTTTTTGATCCATTTATGGTCTAAGGTCCTTTTGTCCTGTTTTGTGGCCCATGATTATTTTGGCCCGTTAAAGACCGATGGCATGTTTGGTCCAATAGCGGACCACTGGAAGCAACCTACAATAATTGACCATAAAGAGGCACTCTACACCAGGAAATTATGCATATTACATTCACTGGACATCAATTCGCCGCTAGTGAAAATAAACACAACAACAAAACAACCGATTACATATGTTGGGCATCAAAGTTCGCCACCAATGCAAATAAACACAGCAAGAAAATAAATTCAGACAACTGAGACCACTTCAAGAAAGCTTAAAAAACGTCATCCTGGGTACCGACTCTGCCGATAAGTAGCTTAGGAAGCTTATGAACATTCCCTTGCTTAGTTTTCAAATTCTCCGTGAATTGTTGTTGCTGACCTGCAGCCCCGCACACTGTCAGCGCCATCACCACATCCGAAAGCAGCGCGCCCCTGTGGAGCGCCTCTTCTCTACCTTCGTCATCCTACACCGATGGAGGAAATCATTGAGAGCGTCCTTGGTCTCGATGCACCCAACTGACAAATGAAATTCGTCATCGTGGTGACGACGCCTATAGCCGGTGATGTAGATGAAGGTGTGAAGCCATTATAATTTGTCACGGAGGAGGCGCACGCCATCACCCAAACTCCAACAACACTACCGCCGCCCATACTCTTCTGCCGGGCTTGTCGATGGCGATTCCCTCGGCCGCACGACTCTCTGTCGCCTCCTCTACTACGCACTACCGTTGCCACCACTCTTCCCTCCCTTCACCACTCTTGAATTTTGGAGTGATGGATCACCGACGCGCGGATGGGGCCGGAGAGGGGATAGTGAGGTCCGTCAGGGGACGGGGATGGATAGCAAGATCCCTTGCGCATCACCGCAATAGCGAGGGCATGTGTTGGTGGATCCCTCAGATTTCGGCATGGTGTCGTGGTGGTGACGGTGAAATCAATATGATAGACGAGAAAGGGGAATGGCCAAAAAATGTGATGCGTCTCAACTCACGAAAATTGAAGCAGAAGCCGATGAAACCCACCGCCTTGCCCAACCCACATGTCTGCGCTCCTTTCCATGCGGCGTGATTTCACGACAGTCAGCATGACCGGACGGCTGCAACGTGGCCGCTTGCGCACGCTCACAGTTTAACATTTGTGGGTAAAAAAGAACAGCTTGATCCGACAGACACGTTGTAGACACGCCGAAAATAATTCGGAGTATTGTTACCCTGGTCGGCGCATTCAAAGAGTGGTGAACCAGATCCATGAGTTAACAACATTCACAGAGTGGTGAACCAGTTCCACGAGTTAGGGCATCTCCAACAGTTGTAAGATAGGTGTTGGTAAATTTGCCACCTATACTCATATTTATTTTCTCACCATCTATTGGATAATTTAGATACAATCTATTGGAGTAGTTGTATGATAACTTGTTGGTTGATGACACGGGCATTTTACCAACAATACTAACATACAATTTGTTGGAGATGCCCTTAGAGCATGGTTAATAACATAGCCAACTGATGGCTATAAGGAACCGACATGTCCTCTATAGCCATTATCTACACGCACTCATACAATAGTGTGAGCTATAAGGTTGGCTATTACATCAGTACCTTTTCCCATTTTCTCTTTATCTCTTGCTTCACATTTATTACATTTACCTAGGAATACGTATATAGCTACTCTCTTTACTTTTTCACATCTCTCTCCTTCACATAGGCAGAAATACCATGTAAGCGGGCTATAAGGCCACTTCCAATGCATAGGTGCTTAGATAAGGCGCCAAGCATACTAAAAAATTTAGCAACTAATGTCCACAATGCATAGGTTCTTCACTTGTTGGTGCTAAGCTCCCCTCATTTAATGTTTTAGCAACTAAACTATTCCATACATTGGTGGGTTTCTTTCATTTAATTGCTTGTGCCTAGGTTCACGTGCTTGGCATTGGTTCTTCCTGGGTCATCAAACTCATCTTTCTCCTCTTTATTACCTTGCAACATCAGATTTTTTGCCTACATGGCAGACTTAGCACCTATACAAGGTGGAGCATTGGAGAGGGCCTAAGAGCAACTCTAGCAGATCCCGCATCCGGCCGGCTCGCAAAACGTGTTTGTAGTTCACGGAAAAACGCATTCGCGGGCCGACACGGATGGCCGCAGTTGCAGACCCCGCATAACGGACCCGTAAAAAGGATATTCACGGAATATGCTCTTTTACGGGTCAGCTTTGCGGGGTCAGATCTGGCACAGCTCCTCCCGGCCCGGAAAACCTAAATTCACACCTTAATTTGATCCAACATAATGCATTTCTTTGCTTTTTCAACAACATTGGATACATAAGACATCACCATATCTTTGCTAGAATAGCAAGACCAAAGAAAACAAGAACCATAAGTATGCATTTTAGAAGATTTCCAACTTCCATAACTGCTCCCACTAGTTGGACTAATATCTTCTCCATGCATTCATTGTTTATCTGCGGATTCTTGATTTTGCATTCTTCTTTCTTCATCTTTGGTTCGAAAGAAGTAGACGTTGCTTCCCCTCTAGTTGCACATGCAGCCGCATCATTGCCTTTGATTCTACTAAGGAGTGCACAAACATCTATTAAGTTTCTTTCTATCAATAAATCAATGTATTCGCCTTCCCAAAACCAAAATGAGCATCCATCTTCGTACACACATGAATGAGCATATTCGAAATGAGCTACCGCAATTGAACCAAAGAATGAGCTATCAAAATGAGCTACCACAAGTGCACGTACCCCGTTGTTTACGCATTTGGAGAACACCCATCCGGGATGCTTCGGCGTGCTCGAAGTCAGCCGCATCACTGTCCGCGTGCAGTCGTCGCACTGTATGAGCAGCATCGACGAGCCACAGAGCCGCCGCGCGAGCGTCGAGCCTGGTGGACGGCCGGACGAATCCATGCCCGCAAACCATCGGCGGTGGCGGGAGGACGAACCCGTACCTGCATGCGGCGATGCACCCTTGCCGGGGCTGCGGGAGATGCTCCCCGACCATTCCATCGCTTGGCGCTGCCACCGGCAGCCGGAAAAGCCAAATTCGGCGGCCCGCGATGAAGGGCCACAGATCCGCAAATCCGGCGTCCCGCCGAAGCAGGAGGGAGGGGAGGCCTCGTGCGTGTGGCGGCCTTTCGGCGTGCTCCCACCGGCTGCTTTCGCCGGAATCTTGGGCGGCGGCCCGACGGCGGGGCGAGGGGAAGAGGGGAGGTGGTTGGTGGGGAAAGCGCGGGCTGAAATGTCTCCCACCAACCGCTTCCGCTTATATGCAGGGCACCACAGCGGCGAGGGGGAAACCCGCGTATTCGCGGGTTAGGGCCGAGATTTTGCCGTGCTTCTCAAAAAATTTTGCGGGCCGGGACAAGATACGGGGTCTAATCAGGCAGGTTTTTCCGCCCCGACCCGCATTTTAACGGTTATTTTACGGATCGGAGCGAGATGCGGGGTGTGCTAGACATGCTCTAAGCCCACTATTGTACTTGCTCCCGGCCCGTATTTTAACGGTTATTTTACGGGTCGGGGCGAGATGCGGGGTGTACTAGACATGCTCTAAGCCCATTATTATACTTGCTCTTATGACCATTCAGAGAGTGGTGAACCAGTTCCACGGGCTATCAACCGTGGGATGCGTGCGCCCCTTAAACCCCAACTTTTAGCAAACCCTCTCCTTGTCCTTGCTTTTGGTCCACTTTCTCCTTCCCCTCTTCCTCCTCTCGCATTGGAGTAGAATCGATTGGGCTGCTAGGGTTTGATCCTACCCTTCCTGGCACGATGGCGCATCCGCCCCCGCGGAACTGGGCCATGGCGCCGCCGTACCACTACCACGGGACGTCGCAGCAGGAGCAGGCGGTGCCAGCCGCGGAGGATGAGAGCGGAGCCGGGTCCGGAGGGCAGGAGGCGGAGTCGAGGTCACTCCGGATCAGCGAGCTTTTCCCCTGGATGGACGAGGACTACCTGCGCAGCTGCTTCACCCGCTCGCCCGAGGTGATCCCGTCCCATGCCCCTCGTCCCACCTACTCCCCTTTTTTTTCTGAAATTGTTTCCTATACATGTTTGTGCCCCTGCTATATGTTTCCCAATTTATGTCTCCTCAACTGAGTCGCGTTTACATGCGTGCATCATACTGCTCACTAGCACCACTGGGTCCTAGCTTTGGTGGTTGGTGCCCACTAGATTGTGAGCCACTCGCTATTGTGTATATCAGGATACTGTCTCACATTTCTATAAATCAGATGGATGATAGGGTCTCACTACATCCATTCTTCCGTTTTACTATATGTTTCACAGTATGCTCTAGTGATAGTGAACTGCAGACGGCTACCGTGTTTAGCTCCTTACTCTATCTGCATTTCAGTTGCTTAAATCAGGCTATATATTTGTCGATTTTCTCCGATTACCCAATCAAATAGCATCAGGCATTGTATATGAAATCTTCTTGTGATTCATCTCAAAGTTTACGTGCTTTTCTCACTGTTTCCTCATCATTTCCTTCTAAAATGCAGCTTGTGACAGCAGTGATAACGCGGAACAAGGAGACCAAGCAATCTGAGGGTTTCGGTTATCTTACCTTTTCTGACCATGCCACTGCTGACCAAATCCTCCAGAGCTACAATGGCCAGAAGATGCCTAATGCTGACAGGGATTTCAGCCTCAGCTGGGTCCACTATGCTGGTCCTGATGATGATTGTGCCATATATGTTGGGGGATTGGGCTTTGATGTTACAGACTTCATGCTACACCACGTGTTCAAGAATCGCTATCCATCAGTTAAGAGGGCAAAAGTTATATGGGATTTTTTTGCTAGACGCTCAAAAGGCTATGGGTTTGTTGTGTTTGGAGATGTCAATGAACGCACACAAGCAATGACTGAAATGAATGGAGCATACTGTTCTTCTAGGCCTATGCGTATCGGACCTGCTACCTTCAAGAGTGGTATGGCCACCAACAATATGGTTTGCAATTATTTACTTTTGTAGCTACCGAACTGTGAGTTTTGATTTCTGGCTTTCTATGTGTCCTTAACATTGCAAATATCTTTTCACGGGTTTGGTTTCGGCATGTTGCAATTCCTAAAGCTTGCACACCTGCATATGTTATTCCCCAGGTGGTCTCTTCTTGCACCACTGACTAGTAAATATTAGCAGCATGGCTTCAAAGGAGTACAGTAATTCTTAATCATCCATGTTGTGATGGAATTAAAGTTAGTTCGCCAGTAAGCATATTTATTATCCTGGTGCAGGCTGCCATGCTATCCCAGTAGGGCTTGTGTGTCACTTTGGCTGTGCGAATGTAGCCTCCCCTCTTCCAGCCCTTGTATTATGCTCTTCCTTTTATCATGGACTTCTGGTCCAGCCTCTATCGCAATATGTATTGCTGGGTACCAGTTCATATAACTCTGCCGCATTGTTGCCAGTGAGGGATGCAGTGATGCATTTCAAGTTGCATGATACACACATTGTTTCACTTGCAAGAGTTTTGAATCAGTCGCATCAGGCCTATTGTCGGCTATCGCAAAACATTTGTTGATTATCTTAATGCTGGATTTGGTGCTTTATTTTTTGAAAATTCCATGCTTTAACAGTATCTACAGATGTGAACGTATTGTGCTGGGTATACATCCTATAATGTTGGAACATTTTAGTGCATTAATTCTTCACTAGTGCTGAGCTAATTCTCATCTACTGATGGATCCGAAATTTGCAATACAGCAAGTAATATTTGTATCAGCTACACCATACACTTTTCATTAATGTCAGAGTCAATAGTTTCTAACAATACATTCCATTTCTGCAGATTTTCGTACACAAGGGACATATTCTGATTCTAACCAGAACAATAGCAGAGTGAGTCCATGGTTTTACCTTTTAAAAGGAGTCACATGTATGGTCAATTGATCTCAGAATTTTTTTCATGGCTTGCAGCTTTTTGTTGGTCAACTTGATTCATGTGTGACTGATGAGGATCTAGATAAAGCCTTCAGTCCTTATGGAGAGCTTACTGTCAAGGTAATAGAGGGGAAGAACTGTGGCTTCGTCACATATTCGAGCAGGTATCTGGTCTAGTCATAATAAATGGTTTGACAAATGCCATGTGATTACATATGCTAAAAGAACATGGGAATAGGCAGATCTACCTGAAAAATACAAGTTAAATAATACCATATAGTAGTCATATATTAGCCTAGTTAGTTAACTGCCCAAGGCCCTCTTTTAACCTATTTGTTGTACCTATTATGTTGTCGAGACCAGAACCATAATTATTTATATTGCAATTTCGACAATTCTGAAATATGGTAGATTGGTGATGTTTATGGTGACGGTTGAGGATGGTAAATACTATGTCCCTGATGGTAAATTCTGGTTGAGAACTCCAGCCATATATGATAGGTGTGCGCAGGAATATGAAAACACAGATGCATCGTGCAAATCTTTAATTTGTCTGCCATACTCTCTCCACTGTACCACAGTTCTTCCCAGGAATAGACTGAATTGTGAGTTTTATGTATTTGCAGGGCATCAGCTGTGGAGGCTATGACAATTCTAAATGGAAGCCAGCTGGGAGATAATATCATAACAGTTAACTGGGCTCGTCCTGCTCCTAAGAAGCAGGTAGTCTTTATCTGTTTTTTGCCTTCTACTCCCTCTGTAGAAATATAAGATCTAGTGATCTAAACGATCTTATATTTCTTTACAGAGGGAGTACTTTCTAGTTATTTTATGACCAGATCACTTTGAGTTTTTCGTTGACAAGCATACTCTTCAATCACAAATATGAGCAGGACCAATGGAATGGTGTGGACTATGGACACCCCCAAAGCTCTGGTCCTGGTTATGGTTGCTGTCCCGAGGATCCTAACATTCTTGGTTACACAGGCCATCCTGGATATGCATATCACCAACAGCAGCAGCCACAGCAGACCCCAGTACAGGTAGGTTCCATTTCTGATTAGGACCAGGGAGAGCCTTTTTTCTTTTCTGTAAATACCTAGCTATGATAAATGAATTATTTGTTTGTGCAGTGAGGACGCCAGAGCAGGGAACGTCTCAGTCGCAGGGTGCAGCGGGATTCTTGTGACATAAAACTCAGGAGGACTTTTGCTGGAAATAACTGTATTAGTTACTCAAGATGCCTGGAACGACATTTTTTGTGGCAAGTTTATTTCTCTGGGAAATAGTTGCCCGTGTAGCTGATGTGTTTCTCATTTTGTTGTGCACCATCACACAAATTCCCTGAGATGCCTGGAACAACTTTTTTGGAGGAGAGAATTTTCGGGAATATCTGTCTGTGTTTCTCCCTTTGTTGTGCACTGTCACGCGATGCCTGGAACAACGGTTTTGGCGGAGAGATTATTTCTTTTGGAAATAGTTGTTTGTTTTGCTTCCGTGTCTCCTTTAATCGCGCACCCAGAGATGTGCCCAAGTTCCCTGAGATGGGTGGAATATAAGGTTTTGGTGAAAAAAACAGAGATAAGCCGTTTTGTAGCTTTGGTCGAAGAGTTGTGTTGCCTGTAGTATCATAAAAAAACGAGTTATGTAGCTTTAGCCATTGTCACAAGAGTTGTGTTGCCTGTAGTATCATAAAAAAACAAAAGAAGTACATGCATATTTGTAGGCTAAACCGATCTAGACCTCCAGGGCTCCAAACCGACCTGAACAATGCAGCTCAGAAGCAGCTAGCTATACTACTCTACTACCAGTACAAACAACTCATTTACTCTTGTCATTTATAGCTTTAGCAGCTGACAGAACACGCAGAAGCCAAATTGACTACAGGCTGACTGCATGTTTTTACTAGCTAAGTGTTGGTCTGAACCGATCTATACTAATGCCCAGTTAACTAAGCCCAGCACGCAAGGTTTATATCCAACATTCTTCCGTAATCCTTGTGTGCTACCTTGACCGTTCCAGTCCTTGCTCTAAGCTCATGACTAACAACGGCATCACACCATGCTTGTCAGTCTTCTTGGATTTTGCTAGTAGGCTTTTGGCTCAAAGCCCAACTAAAATCTGAAATTCTCGTGGCTTATTCATGCGACTGTGTGTGGTGTGAGTGAGACTAATGTTTAGTCTTATACTGCTAGTTAAGGGGGAGTTGCGTCACCTTATAAGACGAACTCTTCTACCACTTGTATGAGCATAAGAAGAGGAGACCTATATGCGCGCTCTTCCTCTTCGGGCCGGGTCGGGTTTCAGGAACGAGCCAAGGACACCGTGAGAAGGGACATCAGGCCTTCGAAACACCGCCTCTCGTGATCCTGTATGGGAGAGGGGCGGTCGGGTTTTTTGGGAGCGCACTCGCATGACAGCTGGCGGCGACGACTTCCTCAATGACAACTTCTTCCCCGACCTCGACAACCTCTTCATCAACGACATAGGCGGCAACATCAACGCCAGCGGTTCTGCTCCCGCTGCACCGTATGTGTTTTTGTCCTCCTTGCTTGAGATCGTGATAGAATTCCTATTTCTAGTCTATGCATTAGATTCGATCTATTCATCTACTATGCTAGTCCGCATGATTAGTTTGATCTCTTTTATTGTCGTCATAATTTATTTATTTTTTATTCAGATTAAATCTCGTAGTAATTTGCTCAAATATTCAACAAGTTTCACACCGTTAAACTTCTTGTGACAATGGCATCACACCACTGCCTCAACATCACACCGACCCTGCCTAACAATAGCTTCACACCATCATCTTTGTTGGCCTCACATCCACGCTTCATATGAAAATGGTGTCACACCACTGTCATTTTGCACAGTCCCTAACGGCATCACACCGTCAGGCGTGCACTCACCGCAACTCCTCTCAAAGGAGCGCGGGTTCATTGTCCTCACAATAAGCCTTTGCCAGAAGTGTTTTGTGTTTCTTCTATGAACACCCATAAACATAATGTCCAAAGTCATCATAATTGTAGCACTGTACCTCGCTTTTATCTTTGCGTCCTCCACCGCATACACGTCCACGGCCTCTCATCATGAGAAGTTTCTCTTCTAGGCCTCTCGGCTCCAGCCTGTTGAGGAGCCCCTCCTGCACCTTGAGTGACCCAAAGGCTTCCTCCATGGTCATCTTGTTGATGTTACTAAACAAGGCAGTCAATGAAGCAACATGGATGGATTTGTTGGAGATGGCTCGCAACACCTTCTTCATGACTTACTTCACCTCCATCGGGTCTCCAAGCTCACAGATACGCCCCACAAGTGTCGTGAATTATCGCAAAATTATCCATGGGCTCTCCATAAGCCATCTTGAGGTTATCAAACTCCGAGCGCAAGGACTGAATCCTTGTCTCTCGAACACGCTCTACGCCCGCATGCATGGAGCGTGGCGTTCCCCACATATCATAGGCGGTCTCCTTCTCTGCAAGGCAGCAGCGTCGCGTCATCGATTGACTGGGAGATAATTGTCAAAGTCCAGCTCCTCCATGCTTTCATCAACCTCCTTTGGCGAGCTCTCGCGATCAATGACACCCCATGCACCATTTGCTCCTAGGTGGCACTTCATCCTCATCGCCCACACTGTGTAGTTGGTCCTTGTCAGTCATGGGAATGTAATCATCCATGTTGCTATTGCCACTGTTGTAGTTGGGTTGCCTAAGCTACTGGTCGTCACGCAAGGCGGTGCCCGAGGGCCCCACACAACCACCCCCGGCCGCGCTGCGGGATCATGCGAGGGTTGTGGATGTTGGTTAGAGCCTTTCTTTCGTCGCAAGAAAGATAGTTTTATGGAAAAAATCACCTCGAAATTTCAGCCCGGTCGGAGTTACAGATCTTCGGCTATAAAAGAAATGATGCTCGACCAGAAAACAGTACCAAAAAACAAAGAGACAGAGAGAAGAGATCCAATCTCGGATGGGCTCCTGCCCCTCCGGGAGTCATGGTGGCCACGGACAAGATGGGAGAACCTCTCCCCATCTAGGGGGAGGGCATGGAGGAAGAAGCCGATGGGGAGCTGAAAGTGCGTTAAGTCGACTAGAGGGGGGGGGGGGGAATAGGCGATTTTTATGAATTCGTCACTGAGGAATTTCAGAGTGAGGAAATTCCTAAGAGAAGAACTACTTGCAGAGGAATAAATACTCAGAAGTAAACGTAACAAAGCAAAGTAAACGTAACAGAGCATGAGCATGGTCTTCATGATGAAATGAAAACAAGCGCAGAGTACAGAAAGCGTAAACACAGGATAAACAGAATGAAGACAAACAAACTGAAGAAATTGAACTAAGAAAATTGAGAAAGTCTTCAGTCAAGGTCTTCAAACAGATATGAACAAGCACACAACACAGAAATGAGGAAATATAAGGGTTGAGGAATTGAAACCAGTTAGCTCGGTGAAGACAATGATTTGGTAGACCAGTTCCAACTGCTGTGACAATTGTACGTCTGGTTAGGGCGGCTAGGTATTTAAACCCGAGGACACACAGTCCCGGACACCCAGTCCTGAACACGCAGCTCAGGACACTTAGTCCTCACTGTATTCCCCTTGAGCTAAGGTCACACAGACCTCGCCCAATCACTCGTGGTAAGTCTTCAGGTGACTTCCAAACCTTCACAGACTCGGTCACTCGGCGATCCACAATTTCCTCTTGGATGCTCTAGACCATGACGCCTAACCGTCTGAAAGATGTACAGTCTTCAAAGGTAACAAGTGTCAGATCCACACAGGATCAATCTCTTCAGTGATGCTCAATCACTTTGGGTT
Source organism: Triticum urartu (assembly GCF_003073215.2). Taxonomy (NCBI): domain Eukaryota; kingdom Viridiplantae; phylum Streptophyta; class Magnoliopsida; order Poales; family Poaceae; genus Triticum; species Triticum urartu. Next base: position 414,845,264 of record NC_053023.1, read on the forward strand.
TGTAGGTGTTTGGGTTTGGGTTTTCCTCACTTGATGATTTTCGCTCAAAGTCCTTGGAGGATGGGATGCTCTCAAATGACAAGTGTCAGTTTCTCTCGGAGCAGCCAACCAGCTAGTGGTTGTAGGGAGCGGCTGTTTATAGCCTAGGGAGCAGCCTGACATGATAAGACATAAATGCCCTTCAATGATATGGCCGTTAGGTGGGTAGATATTTTGGGACAGCTGGCGCATAGCACATCAATGGTCGGAATTTTGAGTATCAAATTCCTCAGGGCCATCATGTTCCTCACTGTGTAGGCAATCCGCACTGGCGAATTCCTAACTCCTCAGTCAGAACAAATTTCTCAGAGACTAGAAGAACTTCGTCTCTATCACTGAAGAAATTGATTGAGCTGTATGAGATTTCCAATGGCTTCACTCGAAGGGATTGGTAGGTGTAGGATTTGAGTTGAGCATCACTTGAAATTTTTTCCTTAGTATTTCCTCAACCCCCTTTAACAATACAGTGTTTCCTATGACTCAAGAAAGAGAAAATGAAACTATGAAAATAAAAGTCTTCATGCTTCATGTTCCTCGAATGAATACCAAGTCTTCAGGATTACACCAATTTCTTCACTTTCAAAGTCTTCAGAAAGTCTTCAGAAATCCAAAGTCTTCAGTCGAAGAACTTCATTTTTAGGGGTCGACTTTCTCTGTAAACATCAAACTCCTCATAGACTTATAGACCTGTGTACACTCACAAACGCATTAGTCCCTTAACCTATAAGTCTTCAATACACCAAAATCACTAAGGGGCACTAGATGCACTTACAATCTCCCCCTTTTTGGTGATTGATGATAATATAGGTTAAGTTTTCAACGGGGATAAACATATGAAGTGTAAATACTGATATTGAGGATTTTGATTGCAAGATATAGAAGAACTCCCCCTGAAGATGTGCATAGTGAGGAATTTTCTTTTGAAGCAATGCACACTTTGAAGAGTAGAATCATGGAGATCTCCCCCTATATCTTGTAATCCATATACGCATTTAACATACAATATGAAGAATTTGAAATGCATGATGAAATATGGTGACTGATGTAGTTCAACATGCGTGCATTAACATTAATGAGGAATAAGCATGCAGAAAAACTCAGCAAAAGTATCAGACCACCATAGAGTTTAAGTTTACAACTCGATCGAATAAAGTCTCAGAAGAACGAGAGTTGTAACTTAGAAAAAAACGCCCATATAAGTAGACCTGCTTGAAGACTAACTCAAATTTCTCCCCCTTTGTCATCAAATGGCCAAAAGGGACGAAAAATGAGGACTAACGCCCCTGAAGAATGTCAAGTTGATGGACGAGCGCTGATAACCCACAAGTATAGGCGATCGCAACAGTTTTTGAGGGTAGAGTATTCAACCCAAATTTATTGATTCGACACAAGGGGAGCCAAAGAATATTCTCAAGTATTAGCAGTTGAGTTGTCAATTCAACCACACCTGGAAACTTAATATCTGCAGCAAGGTATTTAGTAGCAAAGTAATATGATAGTAGTGGTAACGGTGGCAAAAGGTAATGGTAGCAAAGCTAATATTTTTGGTATTTTATAGTAATTGTAACAATAGCAACGGAAAATTAAATAAGCGAAGAACAATATAGGAAAAGCTCGTAGGCAATGGATTGGTGATGGAGAATTATGCCGGATGCGGTCGATCATGTAACAGTCATAACCTAGGGTGACACAGAACTAGCTCCAGTTCATCAATGTAATGTAGGCATGTATTCCGAATATAGTCATACGTGCTTATGGAAAGAACTTGCATGGCATCTTTTGTCCTACCCTCCCGTGGCAGTGGGGTCCTATTGGAAACTAAGGGATATTAAGGCCTCCTTTTAATAGAGTATCGGACCAAAGCATTAACACATAGTGAATACATGAACTCCTCAAACTGCGGTCATCATCGGGAGTGGTCCCGACTATTGTCACTTCGGGGATGTCGGATCATAACACATAGTAGGTGACTATAGACTTGCAAGATAGGATCAATAACTCTCATATATTGATGAAAACATAATAGGTTCAGATCTGAAATCATGGCACTCGGGCCCTAATGACAAGCATTAAGCGTAGCAAAGTCATAGCAACGTCAATCTCAGAACATCGTGGATACTAGGGATCAAACCCTAACAAAACTAACTCAATTAAATGATAAATATCATCCAACCCATTACCGTCCAGCAAGCCTACGATGGAATTACTCACGCACGGCGGTGAGCATCATGCAATTGGTGATGGAGGAAGGTTGATGATGACGATGGCGACGGATTCCCCTCTCAGAAGCCCCGAACGGACTCCAGATCAGCCCTTCCAAGAGAGTTTAGGGCTTGGCGGTGGCTCCATATCGTAAAACGCGATGAATCATTCTCCCTGGGTTTTTTCTCTCCCAAAGTGAATATATGGAGTCAGGGTTGAGGTCGGTGGAGCGTCAGGGGGCCCACGAGGTAGGGGGCGCGCCCAGGGGGCAGGCGTGCCCCCCGCCCTTGTGGATAGGTGGAGGCACCCTGACGTGGATCTTCCTTCCATTATTTTTTATATATTCCAAAATAATTCTCCGTTGATTTTCAGGTCATTCCGAGAACTTTTATTTCTGCACAAAAATAACACCATGGCAATTCTGCTGAAAACAGCGTCAGTCCGGGTTAGTTCCATTCAAATCATGCAAATTAGAGTCCAAAACAAGGGCAAACATGTTTGGAAAAGTAGATACGACAGAGACGTATCAACTCCCCCAAGCTTAAAGCTTTGCTTGTCCTCAAGCAATTCAGTTGATAAACTGAAAGTGATAAAGAAAAACTTTTACAAACTCGGTTTGCTCTTGTTGTTGTAAATATGTAAAGCCAGCATTCAAGTTTTCAGCAAAGATTATGAACTAACCATATTCACAATAACATTTAGGTCTCATGTTTACTCATATCATGGCATAATCAACTAGCGAGCAATAATAATAAATGTCGGATGACAACACTTTCTCAAAACAACCATGATATGATATAACAAGATGGTATCTCGCTAGCCCTTTCTGAGACCGCAAAACATAAATGCAGAGCACCTTTAAAGATCAAGGATTGACTAGACATTGTAATTCATGGTAAAAGAGATCCAGTCAAGTCATACTCAATGTAAACTAACAATAATGGATGCAAATGACAGCGGTGCTCTCCGACTGGTGCTTTTTAATAAGAGGATGATGACTCAACATAAAAGTAAATGGATAGGCCCTTCGTAGAGGGAAGCAGGGATTTGTAGAGGTGCCAGAGCTCGGTTTTGAAATAGATATGAATAATATTTTGAGCGGTATACTTTCATTGTCAACATAACAACCGAGAGATCTCGATATCTTCCATGCTACACACATTATAGGAGGTTCTCAAACAGAATGGTAAAGTTTATACTCCCCCTCCACCAACAAGCATCAATCCATGGCTTGCTCGAAACAACGAGTGCCTCCAACTAACAAGAGTCCCAGGGGAGTTTTGTTTGCAGTTATTTTGATTTGATTTGCATAAAGCATGGGACTGGACATCCCGGTGACCAGGCACTTTCTCGTGAGTGAGGAGTGGAGTCCACTCCTCTTGAGAATAACCCGCCTAACATGGAAGATACAGACAACCCTAGTTGATACATGAGCTATTCGAGCATACAAAAAACATGTTTATTTGAAGGTTTAGAGTTTGGCGCATACAAATTTACTTGGAACGGCAGGTAGATACCGTATATAGGTAGGTATGGTGGACTCATATGGAATAACTTTGGGGTTTATGGAGTTGGATGCACAAGCAGTATTCCCGCTTAGTACAAGTGAAGGCTAGAAAAAGACTGGGAAGCGACCAGCTAGAGAGCGACAACAGTCATGAACATGCATTAAAATTAATGAACACCGAATGCAAGCATGAGTAGGATATTATGCACCATGAACATAAATATCGTAGAGGCTATGTTGATTTTGTTTCAACTACATGCGTGAACATGTGCCAAGTCAAGCCACTCGAATCGTTCAAAAGAGGATACCACCCTATCATACCACATCACAACCATTTTAATAGCATGTTGGCACACAAGGTAAACCATTATAAACTCCTAGCTAATTAAGCATGGCATAAGCAACTATAATATCTAATTGTCATTGCAAACATGTTTATTCGTAATAGGCTGAATCAGGAACGATGAACTAATCATATTTACGAAAACAAGAGAAGTCGAGTTCATACTAGCTTTTCTCATCTCAATAAGTTCATCATATAATCATCCTTATTGCCTTTCACTTGCACGACCGAATAGTGTGGAAAATAATAATAGTGCACGTGCATTGGACTAAGCTGGAATCTGCAAGCATTCAATTCAAGAGAGAAGACAAGGTAATATGGGCTCTTTGTTAGATCAAAAATAATGCATATGAGAGCCACTCAATCATTTTAATCATGGTCTTCTCCTCTCAACCCCCAAAGAACAAGAAAAGAAATAAAACTATTTACATGGGAAAGCTCCCAACAAGCAAAAGAAGAACGAGAAATCTTTTTGGGTTTTCTTTTAGTTATTACTACTACAGGCATGGAAAGTAAACTAGCTGAAAGCTATAACTATTTTTTTGTTTTTCTTAAGGTTTATTAAACACACAAGAAAGCATAAAAAGGAAAATAAACTAGCATGGATGATACAATGAAAAAGTATGAACACCGACAACTAGCATGAGTGTGTGAACATGAATGTAATGTCGATGAGAAATACGTACTCCCCCAAGCTTAGGTTTTTGGACTAAGTTGGTCTATGGCCACAGCTGGCCTGACAGATATCCAAAGTTGTAGCTGGGGTCGTACTGAGATGCAGCGGCAATTGCCTGATGAGCTACAACTTGGAGGCGAGCTGTCTCCGCCCTCCTCTCGTACTCGGTCGCCTCCTCCCTGGTTATAACATATCTCCCTTTTGCCTGAAAATCAAAGAAAGTAGGAGGAGGGAGAGCGACGTGATAGGTGCGTCGTCTGTCAAAGATTAGTCGGTACTGGAGAAACTGATCGTTCCTCTCAACAAACTGATGACGAACCATAGCCTCATAATCTAAATAAACAGGAGGCAACTCAATATCATACCCACGTATGGGTATATCGAGAAAATTAGCTAGACGGGTTGCATAAATTCCACCAAAGAAATCTCCATTAAATCTATTATTATGCAACCTACGTGCAACAATGGCTCCCAAATTATAATGTTTATCTCCTAACACAGCACTCCTGAGAACATTGAGGTCAGGGACACACATGTGACATGCTTCATCCTTACCATTTATGCACCTACCTATGAAGAGAGCAAAATAATGTATAGCAGGAAAATGAATGCTCCCTATGGTAGCTTGTGTTATATCTCTAGATTCCCCCACAGTTATACTAGCAAGAAAATTTCTGAACTTAGATTTGCGAGGCTCAGTAGTGTTGCCCCATTGTGGAAGTTTGCAAGCAGTATTAAAATCCTCTAAGTCCATAGTATAAGATTTTTCATAAAGATCAAATAGGACAGTTTGAGAATTGCGTGATGATGAAAATTTAAACCTTCTCACAAAGGAATCAGTGAGATTGTGGTATTGGCAGCACTTATCTGCCTCGAAGCTCTCAAGATTGGCATTACGCACATACGCGTTAAATTCTTCCTTGATTCCTGCTCGATCCATAAAGTCCTTTGACGACCATTCACAAGCCCGCACCTGAGCTTCCCTCGGTGGTTCATCGTCGGCATCGCGTATTGCGAGCCTGGGTCCTTGCTTCCTTGAAGGACCGCCTTGGTACATTTTCCTAAACATATTTCTTCCTCTGAAAAATTTCTGAAATTTTTAGTAACTTCAAAATAAAAGTGAACCAAACTCAACAGAATTGATAGCAACTACTCCCACAAGTGCCTAGAGGATATATCATGCATTAAAACTATTTTTGACCATATAAATTTGACATGCAAGCTCAAGAACAGGGTCACCTAAGCAGCAAAAATATGCAATGAATAAAGCACCAGAACAAAAACTAATTGGACCATTGGAGGAGTCACATACCAAAGAACAATCCCCCAAAGCAGTTTTGTGAATGGAGCTTCGAGCAAGGAGATCGAAAATGGCAGCAAGATGAGCTTGGACTCGAGTTTGAGCCAGCTAGTGATGTTTTTGGGAGGAAGAAGGAGTGTCTAGTAGCTGGAATAAGTGGAGGGGAGCCACCATGGGCCCACGAGGCAGGGGGCGCGCCCTGGACCCTCGTGGCCAGGTGCTTGCTCCCCTGCCGTGTTCTCAGCGCCGGATATTCTCAAATATTATAGAAAAAATCATATTTAAATTTCAGGGCATTTGGAGAACTTTTATTTTTGGGGTATTTTTTATTGCATGGATAATTCAGAAAACAGACAGAAATTACTATTTTTGCTTTATTTAATATAAATAACAGAAAGTAAAAAGAGGGTACAGATAGTTGTGTTTTCTAAATTCATCCATCTCATGCTCATCAAAGGGAATCCAGTAACAAGGTTGATCAAGTCTTGTTAACAAACTCATTCCGAATTGCATGAAACCGGATAATTTTCGAATAACACTAGGTTACCTCAACGGGAATATGCATGTCCCCAACAACGGGAATATGCATGTCCCCAACAATAAGAATATCGTATTTCTTCTTGACAGTAGGAAGAGGTAATTCAAAACCTCCAATAGTAATAGTTGAAAAATTTCCAATAGAATTGATATTGTGGACTTGAGGTTGTTTCCTCGGAAAGTGTACCGTATGCTCATTACCATTAACATGAAAAGTGGCATTGCCTTTGGTGCAATCAATAGCAGACCCTGCAATATTCAAAAAGGATCTTCTAAGAATAATAGACATACTATCGTCCTCTGGAATATCAAGAATAACAAAGTCCGTTAAAATAGTAACGTTTGCAACCACAACAGGCACATCCTCACAACTACCGACAGGTATAGCAGTTGATTTGTCAGCCATTTGCAAAGATATTTCAGTAGGTGTCAACTTATTCAAATCAAGTCTATGATATAAAGAGAGAGGCATAACACTAACACCGGCTCCAAGATCACATAAAGTAGTTTTAACATAGTTTCTTTTAATGGAGCATGGTATAGTTGGTACTCCGGGATCTCCTAGTTTCTTAGGTATTCCATGCTTAAAAGTATAATTAGCAAGCATGGTGGAAATTTCAGCTTCCGATATCTTTCTTTTATTAGTAACAATATCTTTCATGTACTTAGCATAAGGATTCATTCTAAGCATATTAGTCAAACACATACGCAAGAAGATAGGTCTAATCATTTCAGCAAAGTGCTCAAAATCCTCATCATCCTTTTTCTTGGATGGTTTAGGAGGAAAAGGCATGGGTTTCTGAACCCATGGTTCTCTTTCTTTACCGTGCTTCCTAGCAACAAAGTCTCTCTTATCATAACGTTGATTCTTTGATTGTGAGTTATCAAGATCAACAGCAGGTTCAATCTCTACTTCATTGTCATTATTAGGTTGAGCATCGACATGAACATCATTATTAACATTATCACTAGGTTCATGCTCATTACCAGATTGTGTTTCAACATCAGAAATAGAGATATCCTTGGGATTCTCAGGTGTGTCAATAACAGGTTCACTAGAAGCATGCAAAGTCCTATCATTTTTCTTTTTCTTCCTCTTAGAAGGACTAGGTGCATCAATATTATTTCTCTGAGAATCTTGCTCAATTCTCTTAGGATGGCCCTCAGGATACAAAGGTTCCTGAGTCATTTTACCACCTCTAGTCATAACTCTAACAGCATTATTGAAAGTGCTAGTGATCGACTAGAGGGGGGGGGGGTGAATAGGTGATTTTTATGAAAGTCTTCAAAACATGGAACAAATGATAGAAATAAACCTATTACCATGCAACGGAAGGTAGACTACACTAAGCAAGCCATAGTCAAGTATTCAATGAAATGAAAGCACAAGGACTAATAGCAGCTAGGAAGTATAGATCAGGATGGAAGATAGTATGAAGCCAATCAGAACAAGCAGTCACACAGTGAAGGCAAATAGATAATGCAAACATGCAATGACTTCACAAGGACCAATCTGCAAATAAAGATATGGGAAGGATAGAACCAGTGGCTCATTGAAGATAATGATTTGTTGGACTAGTTCCAGTTGCTGTGACAACTGTATGTATGGTTAGGGAGGCTGAGATTCAACTCAGAAGACCGCGTCTTCACCTTATTCTCCTTGAGCTAAGGACACCCAGTCCTCGCCCAATCACTCTGGTAAGTCTTCAAGGTAGACTTCCAAACCTTCACAGACTTTGTTCAGCGGCGATCCACAATGACTCTTGGATGCTCAGAACGCGACGCCTAACCGGCTGGAGGATTCACAGTCCTCAAGTGTAATAAGTCTTAAGATCACAAAGACAGGAAGACTTCAGTGATGCCTAACACTCTTTGGCTCGGCTTTGTCCTCGCAAGGAATTCTCTCTCAAAGGCTTCGAGGTGGGTTGCTCTCAAACGACAAAAGCCGTATACTAACTCTGAGCAGCCAAGCCAATTTGTGGTGTAGGGGGTGGGCTATTTATAGCCACTAGGCAACCCGACCTGATTTGTCCGAAATGACCCTGGGTCACTAAGGAACTGACACGTGTTCCAACGGCCAGATTTCAAACACACACGACAACTTTACTTGGGCTACAAGCAAAGCTGACTTATCCAGCTCTGGATAAGATTTGCTCTCATTGTCTTCGCTCGAAGACATAGAATTTTGGTTAAGCATCACATCAATCATTCTGACTGGTTCACTTGGACCCCACTTAACAGTATGGTGGTTCCTATGACTCAACAAAGAAGAAAATGAAACAACAAAACAACTAAGTCTTCGCGATCCATAGTCTTCACGCAATGTCTTCTCTTGTCACAGTCTTCAATGTGAATGTCTTCGCATACCACCTTTGACTTCAATGTCTTCATACATTTTTAGGGGTCATCTCTGGTAGGAAAACCGAATCAATGAGGGACTTCTACCTGTGTTATCCTGCAATTCTCACAAACACATTAGTCCCTCAACCAGGTTTGTCGTCAATACTCCAAAACCAACTAGGGGTGGCACTAGATGCACTTACAATCTCCCCCTTTTTGGTGATTGATGACAAACTGGTTGAAGTTTTCAACGGGGAATAAAATATGTGAAATTGTAAAGGATAGGGTATTGTCTTCATAAGTGGAAAAGGCTCCCCCTGAAGATGTGCATATAAGTAATTTGCTTTTGGAATGCAAATGCACATGGCAGGTTGTACTTGTGGAGATCCTCTTCAACTTATGATGACAATTCATCATGCATGATTTGATATTACGAAGATAATGACATGCATAATGAAAAATGGACGTCTGCAAAATGACCTAAGTGCGGAAGTTATCATCGCACATGCGGAATTTATCATCGCATCACGGAATAGCAAATAAGTAGCAGACGACCATCGAGTTTAAGTGTTACAACTCAAAGAACCAAATGTATCAAAAAGCGAGAGTTGTAAGCACTTGGCAAAAGTAGCAAAAAGTAAAGCAACCCACCCATATGGACCCGCTTGAAGACTATCAACTCATATGCTTCTCCCCCTTTTGTCAGTAAGGACCAAAAAGGTTTGAAGACATAGAGCGAAGCAGCAAGGGTCGTCGTTGAGGTTCGGTGGTGTAGAAGAACTGGTGCAGTGTCGACACGCACTGAAGTTGGAGGAGGTGAAGTGGCATCATCTTGGTCATCGATGACTCTGGCATTCACTGTCGCAGCTGAGGACGAATAGTCAGAGTCTTCAAGTGAGGGAGGTCCGACGCAAGTGAGCATTCCTTGGAGGAGTTGAGTCAAACTTGAATCTTTCTGTGAAGCCATCGTCTTGCAGATCAGCTTCAGCACTAAGCAATGTCAAACTCTTCCAAGACCTCCGACAGGTTTCATGTGTAACAAAGGCATTCTTGGTGGCAAGATTGCGAATGCGATTGACATCCACCAAGAGGCTTTGCATCTGACGCTTAAGCCAGTTATGATGCTTATCCTGTTTCTGATGTAGCACACGAGAAGCTCTCGGTCATTGAGAACACGAGATCGCTTCTGAGGCCTTTGGGCAATGGTGCTTCCAGTGGCGCAAGTTTGAGCGCGAGGGGCACGTGTGTTACCAGCCAAGGGATAAACACGAGAGACTGCCTGAATTCCTTCAATGGGCTGGGTGAAGCTTTGACGATCAGCATTGTGAAGATAAATGGATCCTTAGCAGGCTCTGGGTAAATAGCTTCAACAGACAGATCAACCTCTGGCAAGAATACAAGATGATTGCGCGCAGATGGTTGATAGTTGAAGGCAGAGTGAAGCTTGATAAGACGCATTTGTTGGGGATCGTAGCAGAAATTTAAAATTTTCTACGCATCACCAAGATCAATCTATGGAGTCATCTAGCAACGAGGGAGAGGGGAGTGCATCTACATACCCTTGTAGATCGCGCGCGAAAGCGTTCAAGAGAACGGGGTTGATGGAGTTGTACTCGTCGTGATCCAAATCACCGATGACCTAGCGCCGAACGGACGACACATCCGCATTAAACACACGTACGGTTGGGAAGACGTCTCCTCCAACTTGATCCAGCAAGGGGAAAGGAGAGGTTGATGAAGATCCAGCAGCACGACGGCGTGGTGGTGGAAGCAACGGTGATCTCGGCAGGGCTTCGCCAAGCTCAGGGAGAGGGAGGAGTGTCACGGGAGGGAGAGGGAGGCGCCAGGGGCTAGGGTGCGGCTGCCCTCCCTCCCCCCACTATATATAGGACCCCTAGGGGGGCGCCGGCCCTAGGAGATTGAATCTCCAAGGGGGGGCGGCGGCCAAGGGGGGTGGAGTGCCCCCCAAGCCAAGTGGGGCGCCCCCACCCCTAGGGTTTCCAACCCTAGGCGCAGGGGGAGGCCCATGGGGGGTGCACCAGCCCACTAGGGGCTGGTTACCCTCCCACTTCAGCCCATGGGGCCCTCCGGGATAGGTGGCCCCACCCGGTGGACCCTCGGGACCCTTCCGGTGGTCCCGGTACAATACCGATTACCCCCGAAACTTTGCCGATGGCCAAAACTTGACTTCCTATATATAAATCTTCACCTCCGGACCGTTTCGAAACTCCTCGTGACGTCCGGAATCTCATCCGGGACTTAGAACAACTTTCGGGTTACCGTATACTAATATCTCAACAACCCTAGCGTCACCGAACCTTAAGTGTGTACCCCCCCAACCCTAGGCGCATGGGCCCAAGGGGGGGGGATGTGCCCAGCCCACTTGGGGCTGGTTCCCTTTCCTCTACAGCCCATGAGGCCCTCCGAGAGAGGTGGCTCCTCCCGGTGGACCCCCGAAACCCCTCTGGTGGCCCCGGTACAATACCGATATGCCCCCGAACCTTTCCGGTGACCGTATGACAACATCCTATATATAAATCTTCACCTCCGGACCATTTCGGAACTCCTCGTGACGTCCAGGATCTCATCCGGGACTCCAAACAACATTCGGTAATCACATACAAGTCTTCCTAATAACCCTAGCATCATCGAACCTTAAGTGTGTAGACCCTACGGGTTCGGGAACCATGCAGACATGACCGAGACAACTCTCCGGCCAATAACCAACAGTGGGATCTGGATACCCATGTTGGCTCCCACATGTTCCACGATGATCTCATCGGATGAACCACGATGTCGAGGATTCAAGCAATCCTGTATACAATTCCCTTTGTCAATCGGTACGTTACTTGCCCGAGATTCGATCGTCGGTATCCCAACACCTCGTTCAATCTCGTTACCGGCAAGTCACTTTACTCGTTCTGTAACACATCATCCCGTGACCAACCCTTAGTCACATTGAGATCATTACGATGATGTCTTACCGAGTGGGCCCAGAGATACCTCTCTGTCATACGGAGTGACAAATCCCAGTCTCGATTCGTGCCAACCCAACAGACACTTTCGAAGATACCCGTAGTGCACCTTTATAGTCACCCAGTTACATTGTGACGTTTGGCACACCCAAAGTATTCCTACAGTATCCGGGAGTTGCACAATCTCATGGTCTAAGGAAAAGATACTTGACATTAGAAAAGCTTTAGCAGACGAACTACACGATCTTGCGCTATGCTTAGGATTGGGTCTTGTCCATCACATCATTCTCCTAATGATGTGATCCCGTTATCAATGACATCCAATGTCCATGGTCAGGAAACCGTAACCATCTATTGATCAACGAGCTAGTCAACTAGAGGCTCACTAGGGACATGTTGTGGTCTATGTATTCACACATGTATTACGATTTCCGGATAACACAATTATAGCATGAACAATAGACAATTATCATGAACAAGGAAATATAATAATAACCATTTTATTATTGCCTCTAGGGCATATTTCCAACAGTCTCCCACTTGCACTAGAGTCAATAATCTAGTCACATTGTGATGAATCGAACACCCATAGAGTTCTGGTGTTGATCATGTTTTGCTCGAGGAAGAGGTTTAGTCAACGGATCTGCGACATTCGGGTCCGTATGCCCTTTACAAATATCTATGTCTCCATTTTGAACATTTTCATGAATGGAGTTGAAGCGACGCTTGATATGCCTGGTCTTCCTGTGAAACCTGGGCTCCTTGGCAAGGGCAATAGCTCCAGTGTTGTCAGAGAAGAGAGTCATCGGGCCCGACGCATTGGGAATAACTCCTAGGTCGGTAATTAACTCCTTCACCCAGATTGCTTCTTGTGCTGCCTCCGAGGCTGCCATATACTCCGCTTCACATGTAGATCCCGCCATGACGCTTTGCTTGCAACTGCACCAGCTGACTGCCCCACCATTCAAAATATACACGTATCCGGTTTGTGACTTAGAGTCATACAGATCTGTGTCGAAGCTAGCATCGACGTAACCCTTTACGACGAGCTCTTCGTCATCTCCATAAACGAGAAACATATCCTTAGTACTTTTCAGGTACTTCAGGATATTCTTGACCGCTGTCCAGTGTTCCATGCCGGGATTACTTTGGCACCTTCCTACCAAACTTACGGCAAGGTTTACATCAGGTCTGGTACACAGCATGGCATACATAATAGACCCTATGGCCGAGGCATAGGGGACGACACTCATCTTTTCTCTATCTTCTGCCGTGGTCGGGCATTGAGCCGTGCTCAATTTCATACCTTACAATATAGGCAAGAACCCCTTCTTGGACTGATCCATATTGAACTTCTTCAATATCTTGTCAAGGTACGTACTTTGTGAAAGACCAATGAGGCGCTCTATAGATCTTGATGCCTAATATATAAGCAGCTTCTCCAAGGTCCTTCATTGGAAAACACCTGTTCAAGTAGGCCTTTATGCTTTCCAAGAATTATATATCATTTCCCATCAATAGTATGTCATCCACATATAATATGAGAAATGCTACAGAGCTCCCACTCACTTTCTTGTAAACACAGGCTTCTCCATAAGTCTGCGTAAACCCAAACGCTTTGATCATCTCATCAAATCGAATGTTCCAACTCTGAGATGCTTGCACCAGCCCATAGAATGAGCGTTGGAGCTTGCACACCTTGTCAGCATTCTTAGGATCGACAAAACCTTCCGGCTGCATCATATACAATTCTTCCTTAAGGAAACCATTAAGGAATGCCGTTTTGTTGTCCATTTTCCATATCTCATAATCATAGAATGCGACAATTGCTAACATGATTCGGACGGACTTCAGCTTCGCTACGGGTGAGAAAGTCTCATCGTAGTCAACCGCTTGAACTTGTCGATAACCCTTAGCGACAAGCCGAGCCTTATAGATGGTCACATTACCATCCCGTCTGTCTTCTTCTTAAAGATCCATTTATTTTTCTATGGCTCGCCGATCATCGGGCAAGTCAGTCAAAGTCCATACTTCGTTTTCATACATGGATCCTATCTCGGATTTCATGGCTTCCAGCCATTTGTCGGAATATGGGCCCGCCATCGCTTCTTCATAGTTCGAAGATTCACCATTGTCTAACAACATGATTTTCAGGACAGGGTTGCCGTACCACTCTGGTGCGGAACGTGTCCTTGTGGACCTTCAAAGTTCAGTAGCAACTTGATCTGAAGTTTCATCATTATCATCATTAACTTCCTCCCTAGTCGGTGCAGGCACTTCAGGAACATTTTCTTGAGCTGCGCCACTCTCCGGTTCAAGAGGCAATACTTCATCAAGTTCTACTTTCCTCCCACTTACTTCTTTCGAGAGAAACTCTTTCTCTAGAAAGGATCCATTCTTGGCAACAAAGATCTTGCCTTCAGATCTGAGGTAGAAGGTATACCCAATGGTTTCTTTAGGGTATCCTATGAAGACGCATTTTTCCGATTTGGGTTCAAGCTTTTTAGGTTGAAGTTTCTTGACGTAAGCATCGCATCCCCAAACTTTCAGAAACGACAGCTTAGGTTTCTTACCATACCATAATTCATACGGTGTCGTCTCAACGGATTTCGACGGAGCCCTATTTAAAGTGAATGCGGCAGTATCTATAGAATAACCCCAAAATGATAGCGGTAGATCGGTAAGAGACATCATAGATCGCACCATATCCAAAAGGGTGCGATTACGACGTTCGGACACACCATTACACTATGGTGTTCCAGGCGGCGTGAGTTGTGAAACTATTCCACATTTCCTTACGTCCGTGCCAAATTTGTGACTCAAATATTCTCCCCCACGATCTGATCGTAAGAACTTGATTTTCCTGTCACGTTGATTCTCAACCTCACTCTGAAATTCCTTGAACTTTTCAAAGGTCTCAGACTTGTGTTTCATTAAGTAGACATACCCATATCTACTCAAGTCATCAATGAGGGTGAGAACATAACGATAGCCACCGCGAGCCTCCACACTCATTGGACCGCACACATCAGTATGTATGATTTCCAATAAGTTGGTTGCTCGCTCCATTGTTCCGGAGAACGGAGTCTTGGTCATTTTGCCCATGAGGCATGGTTCGCACGTCTCAAATGATTCATAATCAAGAGACTCCAAAATTCCATCTGCATGGAGTTTCTTCATGCGTTTAACACCAATGTGACCAAGGCAGCAGTGCCACAAGTATGTGGGACTATCATTATCAACCTTACATCTTTTGGCATTCACACTATGAATATGTGTAACATCACGTTCAAGATTAAATAAGAATAAACCATTGACCAGTGGGGCATGACCATAAAATATGTCTCTCATATAAATAGAACAACCATTATTCTCAGATTTAAATGAGTAGCCATCTCGCATTAAACGAGATCCAGATATAATGTTCATGCTCAAAGCTGGTACCAAGTAACAATTATTGAGGTCTAAAACTAATCCCGTAGGTAAATGTAGAGGTAGCGTGCCGACGGCAATCACATCGACCTTGGAACCATTCCCGACGCGCATCGTCACCTCATCCTTTGCCAGTCTCCGTTTATTCCGCAGTTCCTTTGGCATTGCTGGCCTTCTTATCCGCTAAGTACTTGGGGCAGTTCCGCTTCCAGTGACCGTTTCTCTTGCAATAAAAGCACTCAGTCTCAGGCTTGGCTCCATTCTTTGGCTTCTTCCCGGCAGCTTGCTTACCGGGCGCGGCAACTCCCTTGCTGTCCTTCTTGGAGTTCTTTTTACCCTTGCCTTTCTTGAACTTAGTGGTTTTATTCACCATCAACACTTGATGTTCCTTTTTGATTTCCACCTCCGCTGATTTCAGCATTGAATATACCTCAGGAATGGTCTTTCCCATCCCCTACATATTGAAGGTCATCACAAAGCTCTTGTAGCTAGGTGGGAGCGACTGAAGGATTCTGTCAACGATGCATCATCCGGGAGATTAACTCCCAGCTGAGACAAGCGATTGTGCAACCCAGACATTTTGAGTATGTGCTCGCTGACGGAACTATTCTCCTCCATCTTACAACTGTAGAACTTGTCGGAGACTTCATATCTCTCGACCCGGGCATGAGCTTGAAAAACCATTTTCAGCTCTTAGAACATCTCATATGCTCCGTGTTGCTCAAAACGCTTTTGGAGCCCCGGTTCTAAGCTGTAAAGCATGCCGCACTGAACCAGGGAGTAATCATCACTACGCGTCTACCAAGCGTTCATAACATCTTGCTCTGCTGGGAAAACAGGTGCTTCACCTAGCGGTGCATCAAGGACATATGCTTTCCTGGTAGCTATGAGGATAATCATCAGGTTACGGACCCAATCCGTGTAGTTGCTGCCATCGTCTTTCAGCTTGGTTTTCTCTAGGAACGCGTTGAAGTTGAGGGCAACATTAGCGTGGGCCATTTGATCTACAAGACATATTGCTAAGATTTTAGACTATGTTCATGATAATTAAGTTCATCTAATCAAATTATTTAATGAACTCCCACTCAGATAGACATCCCTCTAGTCATATAAGTGATACATGATCCGAGTCAACTAGGCCGTGTCCGATCATCACGTGAGACGGACTAGTCATCATCGGTGAACATTTTCATGTTGATCGTATCTTCTATACGACTCATGTTCGGCCTTTCAGTCTTCCGTGTTCCGAGGCCATGTCTGTACATGCTAGGCTCGTCAAGTCAACCTAAGTGTATTGCGTGTGTAAATCTGGCTTACACCTGTTGTATGCGAACGTTAGAACTTATCACACCCAATCATCATGTGGTGCTTCGGAACAACGGACCTTAGCAACGGTGCATAGTTAGGGGGAACACTTTCTTGAAATTATTGCGAGGGATCATCTTATTTATGCTACCGTCGTTCTAAGCAAATAAGATGTAAAACATGATAAACATCAATATCATTTTTCTCCTTTTGATCTCCATCTTCGGGGCGCCATGATCATCATCGTCACCGGCATGACACCATGACCTCCATCATCATGATCTCCATCATCGTGTCTTCATGAAGTTGTCTCGCCAACTATTACTTCTACTACTATGGATAACGGTTAGCGATAAAGTAAAGTAATTACATGACATTTATGTTGACACGCAGGTCATAAATAAATTAAGACAACTCCTATGGCTCCTGCCGGTTGTCATACTCATCGACATGCAAGTCGTGATTCCTATTACAAGAACATGATCAATCTCATACATCACATATATCATTCATCACATCCTTTTGGCCATATCACATCACACAGCATATGCTGCAAAAACAAGTTAGACGTCCTCTAATTGTTGTTGCAAGTTTTACGTGGCTGGTATAGGTTTCTAGCAAGAAAGTTTCTTACCTACGCCAAAACCACAACGTGATATGCAAATTTCTATTTACCCTTCATAAGGACCCTTTTCATCGAATCCGATCCGAGTAAAGTGGGAGAGACAGACACCCGCTAGCCACCTTATGCAACTAGTGCATGTCAGTCGGTGGAACCAGTCTCACGTAAGCGTACGTGTAAGGTCGGTCCGGGCCGCTTCATCCCACGATGCCGCCGAATCAAGATAAGACTAGTAACGACAAGTAAATTGACAAAATCAACGCCCACAACTGCTTTGTGTTCTACTCGTGCATAGAAACTACGCATAAACCTGGCTCATGATGCCACTGTTGGGGATCGTAGCAGAAATTTAAAATTTTCTACGCATCACCAAGATCAATCTATGGAGTCATCTAGCAACGAGAGGGAGAGGAGTGCAAGTACATACCCTTGTAGATCGCGAGCGAAAGCGTTCAAGAGAACGGGGTTGATGGAGTCGTACTCGTCGTGATCCAAATCACCGATGATCCTAGCGCCGAACGGACGGCACCTCTGCGTTCAACACACGTACGGAGTAGTTACGTCTCCCACGCCTTGATCTAGCAAGGAGGAGGGAGAGGTTGAGGAAGAGAGCTCCAACAGCAGCACGACGGCGTGGTGGTGGTGGAGTGGCAGTACTCCGGCAGGGCTTCGCCAAGCTTTAACGGAGGAGGAGATGTGTTGGGGAGGGGAGGGGCTGCGCCTTTGACGTGGTGTGCAGCCTCCCCTTGCCCCTCTATTTATAGGGGAAGGAGGAAGGGGGCCGGCCCCCTCTAGATGAGATCTAGAGGGGGGGGGCAAGGGGTGTGGCTTGCCCCCCAAGCAAGGGGGCGCCCCCTCTAGGGTTTCCCCCCCCAACCCTAGGCGCATGGGCCCAAGGGGGGGGGATGTGCCCAGCCCACTTGGGGCTGGTTCCCTTTCCTCTACAGCCCATGAGGCCCTCCGAGAGAGGTGGCTCCTCCCGGTGGACCCCCGAAACCCCTCTGGTGGCCCCGGTACAATACCGATATGCCCCCGAACCTTTCCGGTGACCGTATGACAACATCCTATATATAAATCTTCACCTCCGGACCATTTCGGAACTCCTCGTGACGTCCAGGATCTCATCCGGGACTCCAAACAACATTCGGTAATCACATACAAGTCTTCCTAATAACCCTAGCATCATCGAACCTTAAGTGTGTAGACCCTACGGGTTCGGGAACCATGCAGACATGACCGAGACAACTCTCCGGCCAATAACCAACAGTGGGATCTGGATACCCATGTTGGCTCCCACATGTTCCACGATGATCTCATCGGATGAACCACGATGTCGAGGATTCAAGCAATCCCTGTATACAATTCCCTTTGTCAATCGGTACGTTACTTGCCCGAGATTCGATCGTCGGTATCCCAACACCTCGTTCAATCTCGTTACCGGCAAGTCACTTTACTCGTTCTGTAACACATCATCCCGTGACCAACCCTTAGTCACATTGAGATCATTACGATGATGTCTTACCGAGTGGGCCCAGAGATACCTCTCTGTCATACGGAGTGACAAATCCCAGTCTCGATTCGTGCCAACCCAACAGACACTTTCGAGAGATACCCGTAGTGCACCTTTATAGTCACCCAGTTACATTGTGACGTTTGGCACACCCAAAGTATTCCTACAGTATCCGGGAGTTGCACAATCTCATGGTCTAAGGAAAAGATACTTGACATTAGAAAAGCTTTAGCAGACGAACTACACGATCTTGCGCTATGCTTAGGATTGGGTCTTGTCCATCACATCATTCTCCTAATGATGTGATCCCGTTATCAATGACATCCAATGTCCATGGTCAGGAAACCGTAACCATCTATTGATCAACGAGCTAGTCAACTAGAGGCTCACTAGGGACATGTTGTGGTCTATGTATTCACACATGTATTACGATTTCCGGATAACACAATTATAGCATGAACAATAGACAATTATCATGAACAAGGAAATATAATAATAACCATTTTATTATTGCCTCAAGGGCATACTTCCAACAGCATTACCCAGGAGCATAGAACTTCAAACCAAAAATGTCAGAGCCAGATGCAGCCAATTGTCTGATGAAGAAGTCTTGAGCATTGAAGCTAACGCCATTGAAGATATAGAAAACCAAAGTCTTCATTGCTCCTTCAAGCTTCGCTGCAGATGAATGTCCTTTGACAGGCCATAGAGTTTTTCTAATGATATGGTAAATGGTGCGAGGCAGATACTCTAGGTCTTCAACAAAGAATTTAGATGGGTAGTTAGCGTCGTGAGGAAAAGGCTTCATCATGCTCAACGTTTGGCTCATGTTGGGTTTTGGCTTCTGAAAAATGCTCTCCAAAGCATTCTGGTGTTGTTGACAACCTGGTTCATAGTATTCACCAGGAATGGGCAGGGTTGTGAGCTCAATGATATCAAGAGCTTTGGCTTCATGATGGACATTGCCTGTCATCCACTCAAGGTCCCAAGTCTTTGGATCCCTGTTGTAGCCTCGAATGTGAAGAGTTGCATAAAACTGTAATAGAAGCTCTTCATTCCAGTGTTCCTTGTCTGTGACAAATTGCAGGAGTCCAGCGTCTCTGAAGCAATCCAATGCTTCTCCTAGACAGGGCAGGCCAGCTATAGCTTCAGTGTCGAGACACATATGTGGAAATATGCGCCCTTGATTGTATAAGACACATGAGTAGTAGCTGCGCTGCTGATAGCTCCAGAACCGATCCGATGAAATGCGAGGTTTGGAGTAAGGGTTCTTAGCGCTGTTGAAGAAGGTGTTATGTGCCACGAAGCCATTCACATTGAAGACCCCAGGTGAGGTTGCAGTGCTTGGGAATCTTGGAAGTCTTGTCTTGGGCTTCTGGACTTGAGGCCTGTGCTCGACATGATAGTCAAATTGTGAACCCGCAGCAGGTGGAGGAACCAGAATGGGCCATCAGACCATAACAGGCTGACCATGATCAAATGCCAGCTCAATAGTATGAGGTCTTGGAGGGGGTACAGGAGCATTGGCATTTTCGTTGACATGGGCTGCAAGTGGCACAATAGCTTCAGGAGGAATGATTACGTCTGGTGCAGCATTGGCTTCATGGGCCACATTGGCTTCAGGGGCTTCATTATTGGCTTCGGGCATGATGACATCAGGGTTGTCGGCAGTGTTGTTGGTGGTGGTGACGTTAGCTTCAGGCGCCACATTAGCTTCAGCCATGAAAACATCATTGGCTTCAGTGTTGATGTTGGTGGCCACCTCAGTATTGGTAACCTCCACTTCAGGAGCTGGAGGGTCTGACACGTTCTCCTCGAGAACAGCTTCAGGACTGGTTGGTGGTGTAGCAACTCTTTCTTCATCACGTGGTACTTCTTCTTCATTGGCTGATGCAGCCGGAATATATTCAGTCGTTTTGGCTTCAGACTCAGAGGCGTTCACAGTTGGAGTGGCTTCTGGGAACACTTGACGTGCAACCGATTGGTGGTGCACTTCTCCTTCTGGAATGCTTGGAAGAGTGACTTGGGGCCTTGGTCCTTTGCGAAGCCTGCGTAACGCTGGTGACACCTGTGGAGATGGAGTTGTCTGGGCCTCAAAGTCATTGTCATCTTGCACTGGTGAAGTGACTTGTGGTTGGGGAGAACTTGGGGTGTCTTGTTGTTGTGGGTGATCAGCCCACGATGCATCCTAAGCAGTTGGCGTCAGAGGACGACCAATGCTGATGAGCTCACTGTGTGTGAGCACAAGCGATGATACCAAATTGTGCTCGATCTGAGGAAGGACTTCATCATCTTAAACATTGTCGTGAGGACCAATGTCTTCAGCTGCGGTGGGGTCAACAGCTGGATTGTCTTCAGCTTCAGGAGCCTCTGTGGAAGCATGCTCATGAACTATCAACTGGCGCTCTCGATGTTCAAACATAGGACGAGCAACAGAAATTGGCTCGATGAGAAGGGGCTCTATGGGAGCAGCCCGGTCTCTCTTCTTTGTTTTCCTTTTCTTGGTTGGGGGAGCATCATCAGTGGTGGCTTTGGTCTTGCGCTTTCTGGCTTCGGCTTCAGCTACTCTAGTTTTCTTGAATTCTGAAGCCACTGTGGGGACCTTAGGCTTCAAGCCTGTCATACTGGCTGGGAAGACAATGCGAGGTTCTTCCTGCCTTGATGCTTCTGGTTCTGCCACAACTGGCTTCTTCTTCTTGGCAGCCATTCTGGGGTCGATGCCTGGTCACCCCAAGGCCTTGCGCTTTTCAGCTTCATTATAGCCTTGAACACATTTGGCAGCAAGATTCTTCATGCGCTCACGAGAACCTTTTACTTCTTCTCGTTTCTTGTGGAATGCCTCCTAGAGCTCATGCATCATGAGCTTGAAGTTTTGAATGTCTTCAACATTGATCTTGGCCATGTGCTTCTTGAACTAAGCCTTTTCATAATCGATCTTATGCTTCAGCTCAACAATTTTCTGAGCTAGAGCCAGCTCAGGAGAAATGGCTCCGTGGAAGGCGACGTTGAGGCCAATGGGAATCTGAAGATCATCAAAGCTGACATCTAGGTTGTCAAACCACTCATCAATAAACTTGTTTAAGATTTCCACATCAAAGAGAGGAAGATCATTGAAGATTTCCGCCTCTTGCTTGCTCTTGATCAACTGCTCAAGAGTGTCATCACCAAGATCATCGTCGCTAGATAGATCAATGGCGTCATTCTCGTTTCTCAAGACAGCAGCAGGGGTCAGTGCTTGACCAGTGGGTTGCATGGGCTTTTTTGACTTGGCAGACTTGGAGATGCGTGAGAGATCTTCATACTGCACACTGACTTCAGGAGGTGTAGTGGCTAGAGGCTTCGCCCGTGAGACCTTTGGTGTAGATGAGGGCTTTGAAGCCTTTGGTACTGAAGAGGGCTTTGAAGCCTTGGGTTTCATTTGCTTCACAGGCTTCGGTGGTGCAGGCGTTTCGTCAGAATCAGCGTCATCTGCAGGTTGATCCACGTCTTCCCCTTGAACCATTATGTGAGTGATGAGACCTTCTAAGTTGTAGAAGCGCCCAACAAGATTGGGTTCAACTTCTCGTGTGCCGTCAGCACGTGGTGCAGAGGGGCCTGGGTTGAAGTCTAATCCCAAAGACTTCTTGTTTTCCTTGGCCGGGTTCTTTGCAAACTGATAGTTGCACTTGAAGAGATTATCTTCTCGACACCGTAACAGAGAGGATGGGTCGGCATTAGCAGGCTGAGGTCCACGAATCATGCAGGGGTAGAAGCCTTGAGCAATAGCTTCGGACTTCGACTTGGGCTGAAGACCTTTGTATATTATATCTCCCCAGGGGCCCTTGATGGCACTCTTCTCAGCATATTCGTCGGTGACGAATCTGTACTTGAACCATTCCTCTACACAATGTCTTCGAATCCATTGGATTCAGTTCTTGCGTTCTCCATAGGTCTCTTCTGGATCTGACTTGTATAGTTCATAGAGATCCGGTGGCAGGTCCTTAGCAGTGTTTCCACGACGCTGTCTGCCGCCCTTCCTGACTGATTTTTCTGTTGCCATGAAGTTTAGACTGAAAGGCTTCAACACTATCAAAGTCTTTCGTCTACTGGTCAGACAAGAACTGGCTTCAGGAGAATTTATATGATGCTGTAAGAACTCTGTAAAGGAATGCAGACTGTGAGAACCAAGGGATTCTCCCACAGACATGTACCTGTGACAACATTAAAGGTGCGAGGGAAGGGGAAGAGGTCATATGCATTCTCAGAAGATTTTGAAGATAAATCATTTTAGAAGACATTGACCTCATAGTGCAAAGACGTTCACTCATATGTAGAGAGTTGGTTCCAGATTTGTACGAATCCACAAATAAGTACAAGTGAGGAATCTAACTACTTTGTGAAGCATAAGTGAACATACTAGGCATGCTATGAGATGCAGAATGAGATAGATCCAACTTGTGGGAACAGAAACCACTTGTGGTTGAAAAGGATGAATCTATCGGATCAAAAAGACTATAAAAAGAGGTTTTATTTACCACACGAGGAACTACTAGACGGAGTGGAAGAGGAGGCCGAGCAGTTCGATCTTCCGTGCCCTAACTTGGCGACGGAGGACACCTACGGCGACGGCGGAGAAGACGATGTCCGCGGCCGGCGTGAGGACAGCGTTGGTGAGGTCGCGGTAGCTAAGCGCTTCGTTGCCGGCGTCGTCGAGTGCTAGCGGTGGCTCTAGGGTTTGTGCGAGAGTGGAAGAAGAGATAATGACTGGGGTGAGGCGTGTATTTATAGAGACAGGGATGGCACAACATTATTACGCAGGTGCCCCTGATGGTTCACATCTGAAGGACACGTGGCGATCATGCAACACATTGGAGGTTGTTCCATGTTCCCACGCACGCCTGGATTGTCGGGTGGTCGTTCCCGCTTCTCCGGGTTTCAGGCAAAAGGATTGAGCATTTAAAACCGATTTAATGTTTGTCTCTGTATCTGCTGCTGACAAGGACACAATGAAGACATTCGACAGTTTCAATAGAATGCATATGATTTGGATAGATAGACTTGAGACAGGAGCATAGAAAGGTTAGGGTCCGATCACATTCACTTAGTTAAAAAAATTCAACGTGAAGACATAGCTATAAGTGAATGCTGTAGAGGACAGAAACCAAATCAGTACATTGAAGATAAACATGAGGCCATGTTAACATTGAAGACAAACAAAATGCGAAGACTGTGCAAATGTAACGCCATGAGAAAAACACTTCTAAGGGAAGAATTTGGTGGTGGCGTTACCCACCGTATAGGAAGTATTAGACCCAGACATGGCGCACAATTATCGTGGCGCTCCGAAGTCAAATTCCACGTTAATGTATTCACACTCAGAATGTAAGTCTTCATTGTTTGAAGATATACTTTACTTCGTGTGTTGCACATCTAAGTCATCAACATGCATAAGTGTTAGGATGTGTGCCTGATCACAGGACATTTGAGGATTCCAAGATATTTAGCTCACACCGTAACTTGCAAAACCTCTTCTCATCCAAGGGCTTGGTGAAGATATCTGCCAATTGCTCTTCAGTGTTGACGTGTATGATATCAATATCTTCCTTCATGACATGATCTCTGAGAAAGTGATAACGAATTTCAATGTGCTTTGTCTTCGAGTGCTGAACTGGGTTGTTAGCAATCTTGATGGTGCTTTCGTTGTCGCAGTAGAGTGGCACTTGCTTCAGATGAATGCCATAGTCTTTGAGTGTTTGCTTCATCCATAGAAGCTGAGCACAGCAAGATCCAGCAGCAATGTATTCAGATTTAGCAGTGGAGAGAGATACACAGTTCTGCTTCTTTGAAGACCAACATACAAGTGAGCGTCCCTGAAAGTGACATTTGCCTGATGTAGACTTGCGATCCACCTTGTCACCAGCATAATCAGGATCCGAGAATCCAACTAGATCAAACTTTGAGCCCTTTGGATACCATAATCCTAGTGTTGGGGTGTGAGCCAAATATCGAAGAATTCGCTTCATAGCTAAGTGATGCAATTCCTTTGGTGCCGCTTGGAATCGGGCACACATGCAAACACTAAGCATGATACCTGGCCTAGATGCACATAAATAAAGCAAAGAACCAATCATGGAGTGGTATACCTTTTGATCGAACTCTTTACCATTGTCGTCGGGACCTAGATGGTGTTTAGCTGGCATTGGCGTCATGTAACCTTTGTAGTCTTGCATTCCAAACTTCTTCAGGCAATCTTTGAGGTATTTCTCTTGAGATATGAAGATGCCGTTGCGTTGCTGTCGTATTTGAAGACCAAGGAAGAACTTCAACTCTCCCATCATGGACATCTGATATTGCTCTTGCATCATGTATCCAAACTCATCACAGTATTTCTGATTAGTGTAGCCGAAGATAATGTCATCCACATATATTTGGCACACAAACAGTTCACCATCATATGTCTTCGTGAAGAGTGTGGGATCTAGGGAACCAGGTTTGAAGCCTTTGCTCTTCAGGAAGTCTTTGAGTGTGTCATACCAAGCATGAGGGGCTTGTTTGAGGCCATACAGTGCCTTGTTGAGCTTATACACCATGTCAGGATGTTTTCGATCTTCAAAGCCAGGCGGTTGTGCAACATACACTTCTTCTTCAATCTTGCCATTGAGAAAAGCGCTCTTCACATCCATTTGATACAGAAGAATGTTATGATGATTTGCATATGCCAGCAGTATGCGTATAGCTTCAAGCCTAGCCACATGAGCAAATGTTTCATCGAAGTCAATTCCTTCAACTTGAGTGTATCCTTGAGCAATGAGACAAGCTTTGTTTCTGACAACTTGACCATGCTCATCTTGATTGTTGCGGTATATCCATTTGGTGCCTATGATATTGTGCTTACGAGGATTAGGACGCTTGACCAGTTCCCATACATTATTCATATCAAATTCTTGAAGCTCTTCTTGCATAGCTTGAATCCATTCAGGTTCCATGAAGGCTTCATCAACTTTCTTGGGTTCAGATATTGAGATGAATGCGAAGTGCCCACAGAAATTTGCTAGTTGTGTTGCCCTTGAACGAGTGAGTGGACCAGGTGCATTGATGCTATCAATTATTTTCTCAATCTGTACTTCATTTGCAACACGAGGATGAACAGGACGAAGATTTTGCTCTTGCTGATCATTGTCATCGATAGAAGGATTGTCTTCAGGCTGAGCATTGTCTTCTGGTTGATCAGGTGTAGAGATGATGAGTTCCTCTTCTGGCTGTGCTTCAGACGGTATGATTTCTCCAGTTCCCATAAGCTTGATGGATTCACTGGATGGAACTTCATCTAGCACATTTGGCAGGTGCTCTCTTTGCGAGCCGTTAGTCTCATCGAACCGCACATCCATAGTTTCAACCACTTTATAGTGAAAGAGGTTGAAGACTCTTTAGGAGTGCGAATCCTTTCTGTATCCAAGCATAAAACCTTCATGTGATTTTGGTGCAAATTTTGAAGTGTGATGTGGATCCTTGATCCAGCACCTGGCACCAAATACTCTGAAGTAACTGACAGTTGGCTTCTTACCAGTGAGAAGCTCATAGGATGTTTTGTTCAGAAGCTTGTGAAGATAAACACGGTTGATGATATGGCATGCAGTATCAATGGCTTCAGGCCAAAACTTTCTTGGAGTCTTGTATTCATCGAGCATCATCCGGGCCATCTCAATGAGTGTTCTGTTTTTGCGTTCCACGATGCCATTCTGCTGCGGCGTGTATGGAGCTGAGAACTCATGAGTGATGCCCAAAGTATCAAGATAGGTGTCGAGGCCGGTGTTCTTGAATTCAGTGCCATTGTCACTTCTGATGTGCTTGATCTTGACGCCATAGTTGTTCATGGCTCGATTGGCGAAGCGTCTGAAGACATCCTGCACTTCAGTCTTGTAGAGGATTATATGCACCCATGTATATCTTGAATAATCATCAACAATGACGAAGCCATAGAGACAAGCAGTAGTGGTAAGAGTTGAGTAGTGAGTGGGACCGAAGAGGTCCATGTGTAGCAATTCGAAGGGTTGAGTCATTGTCATGATTGTCTTCGAGGGATGCTTGGCCCTCGTCATCTTTCCAGCTTCGCAGGCACCGCATAAGTGATCCTTCTTGAACTTGACGCCCTCGATGCCTATGATATGCTTCTTCTTTGCAAGAGTGTGCAAGTTCCTCATGCCAGCATGCCCTAGCCTCCGATGCCAGAGCCAACATTCTGAAGCTTTTGCAAGAAGACATATGGCAAGCTGTGGTCCTGCTGAGAAATATACCATGTACAAATCATCTTTCCGATACCCTTCAAAGACTAGAGACTTGTCATATTCCATTAGAACAAGGCAACGATATTTTCCAAACATCACAATCATGTTTAAATCACAAAGCATTGAGACAGACATTAAGTTGAAACCAAGGGATTCAACAAGCATCACTTTATCCATGTGCTGATCCCTTGAGATTGCAACTCTACCTAGACCCAATACCTTGCTTTTACCAGTATCAGCAAATGTGATGTGACTCTTGTCAGATGGATGTAAGGTTGAGTCCATGAGAAGACTTCGCTTGCCAGTCATGTGATTAGTACATCCACTATCAATAATCCATTCTGAAGCAGCTAGTGTCATACCCTACAGTGCAGTTAGGGGGATAGGCTTCACAAAGAGAATTGTGAAGCATAAACATTTGACGAGCAAGTGGATTATGAAAGCTTAGATCGAGGTTAAGACTGATAGGGCAAGTAGCAAGCGACTCAGGAACAAAATACATAATAAGACCATTTGGGCATTTGATCTTGCACCCTACAAGATGTTTAAGGTCCCCAGCAATAGCTTTAGACTCATTTGATTTTCGGCTGGAGACCCTTCCCTGCAGAAAAAAGTTAAGCTTTCTTAGCCACCCACATCTTCAAGGGTGGCTTCGAAGCAATGAGTCTAAGTGCAGCATCTGAGAACTTCGGCTTTGGAGCCCTAGCAAATAGTCTTACAGGTGGACAATAGTGCTCATAAGAATAAGCAGAGTAGTTCTTGGTCTTATGAACATGGCGGTTTGATGAAACACGCTCATATTCATAGGCCTGAGTGTGGTTTCCCTTCAAAACATTTGCGTTAGTGCGACTCAGGTGAGTCCTCTATCTGTATGAAGCCTTTGGACCATATGAAGCTTGTGGTCTGGGGTTTGTCTTCTTCGCTTGTGGTGTCATGACGACATTCAAAGGAAGATTCTCCAGACACTTTTTCGGCACCCAAACTTTCTTCATAGGTGGCCCATTCCTGCAGTTAGTACCAATATACCTGGTAAACACTTCACCATTCTGATTCTTAAACAGTTTATAGTTTGCATCAAAGGATTCATCAATGACAATGGGATTAGTACAAGTGAAGCCAGATAGGGTGGATGGATCCACTGAAGGTTCCTTTGCAGCAACCCATGTGGTTTTGGGGTACTGCTTAGGTTTCCAGTAAGAGCCATCAACATTCATTTTCCTTTCGAACCCAACACCCTCTTTCCTAGGGTTTCGGTTCAGGATCTGCCTTTTGAGGACATCACATAGTGTCTGATGCCCTTTGAGACTTTTGTACATCCCTGTTTCAAGCAATGTCTTCAACCTAGCATTTTCATCAGCAATAGCAGTGGTATCCTCAACAGAGGGATTAGTTACCACATCAATAGTTGTAGATATTGCAACAGTAGCAGCAGTAGAACATCCAGCAACAGAAGTAGCATTGTCACGCTCAATGCATTTAAGACATGGTGATTCAAATCCTTCCTGAGCGGAACTGATCTGTTTGGCGCGAAGTGACTCATTTTCCTTTTGAAGATCTTCATGAGCCGCTCTCAATTTCTCAAGATCTTGTTTCCTTTGAAGATAATCATAGGAAAACTTTTCATGAGTTGTTGAGAGTGTTTCATGACGACTTTCAAGTTCCTCATACTTAACATGAAGTTTTTAATGTCTTCAATTAAGGACTGAGATCGAGTCATTTCAATGTCTAACAGGTCATCGCTTTTGTCTAACAGTTTTTGAATATGTTCCATAGCTTTCTGTTATTCAGTTGCAATTTTAGCAAGTGTTTTGTAGCTGGGTTTGGAACCACAATTAGAGTCATCTTCACTGGGTGTTTGATAGTGAGTAGTGCGTGACTTTACCTTGGCACCGCGTGCCATGAAGCAGTAGGTGGGAGCGGAGTTGTCCTTATCATCAGCATCGGCGTCGGTGACGAAGTCATTGTCTTCAGTGTTGAAGATGGACTTGGCAACGTAGGCTGTAGCCAGACTTGCAACGCCAGAATAGGACTCCTCCTCAGACTCCACCTCCGCCTCCTCAGAAGTAGATTCCTCCTCTGAATCCATTTCCTTGCCAACAAATGCACGAGCCTTGCCAGATGAGCTCTTCTTGTGTGATGAAGACTTTGAGGAAGACTTGGAAGAAGACTTTGAGTATTTCTTCTTCTTCTTGTCATCAGAATCATAGTCCTTGCTCATCATCATCTTCTTCTTCTTCTTCTTCTTCTTGTTCTTCTTCTTCTTCTTCTTCTTCTTCTTCTTCTTCTTGTAGTCATGAGGAGAAGCTTCATCATTCCTTGAGCTGGATCGTGAGGACTTTCTGAAGCCTTTCTGCTTGGTGAATTTCTGGAACTTCTTCACAAGCATAGCAAGCTCCTTTCCAATGTCTTCAGGATCATCAGAACTGCAATCAGATTCTTCTTCAGATGAGGAAACAGCTTTTGCGTTCAACGCACGAGTTCGTCCATAGTTGGGACCGTACATGTCTCTTTTCTCAGAAAGCTAAAACTCATGTGTGTTGAGCCTTTCAAGTATGTCAGACGGATCGAGTGTCTTGAAGTCAGGGCATTCTTGTATCATCAGGGCTTGGGTGTCGAACGAGCTATCAAGTGATCTCAGGAGTGTCTTGACGACTTCATGCTTGGTGATCTCAGTAGCGCTGAGGGCTTGAAGCTCATTTGTGATGTCAGTGAGTCGATCAAACGTGAGCTGAACATTCTCATTGTCGTTTCTCTTGAAGCGGTTGAAGAGGTTGTGAAGGACACTGATTCTTTGATCTCTCCGGGTTGAGACGCCTTCGTTGACCTTGGAGAGCCAGTCCCAGACTAGCTTGGATGTTTCCAGAGCACTCACACGGCCATACTGTCCTTTGGTCAGATGACCACAGATGATGTTCTTGGCAGTGAAATCCAGTTGAACGAACTTCTTGACATCAGCAGTGGTGACACCTACACCAGCCTTGGAAACGCCATTCTTGATGACATACCAGAGGTCGACATCAATGGCTTCCAGATGCATGCGCATCTTATTCTTCCAGTAGGGATATTCAGTTCCATCGAAGACTAGGCACGCAGCGGAGACTTTGATTATCCTTGCAGTTGACATAGCTAAAACTCCAGGTGGTTAAACTGAATCACACAGAACAAGGGAGTACCTTGCTTTGATACCAATTGAAAGTGCTAGTGATCGACTAGAGGGGGGGGGGTGAATAGGCGATTTTTATGAAAGTCTTCAAAACATGGAAGTTTCAAAGACAAACGATAGAAATAAACCTATTACCATGCAGCGGAAGGTAGACTACACTAAGCAAGCCATAGTCAAGTATTCAATGAAATGAAAGCACAAAGACTAATAGCAGCTAGGCAGTATAGACCAGGATGGAAGATAGTATGAAGCCAATCAGAACAAGTAGTCACACAGTGAAGGCAAATAGATAATGCAAACAGGCAATGACTTCACAAGGACCAATCTGCAAATAAAGAGATGGGAAGGATAGAACCAGTGGCTCGTTGAAGACAATGATTTGTTGGACCAGTTCCAGTTGCTGTGACAACTATATGTCTGGTTAGGGAGGCTGAGATTCAACTCAGAAGACCGCGTCTTCACCTTATTCCCCTTGAGCTAAGGACACTCAGTCCTCGCCCAATCACTCTGGTAAGTCTTCAAGGTAGACTTCCAAACCTTCACAGACTTCGTTCATCGTCGATCCACAATGACTCTTGGATGCTCAGAACGCGACGCCTAACCGGCTGGAGGATTCACAGTCCTCAAGTGTAATAAGTCTTTAGATCACACAGACAGGAAGACTTCAGTGATGCCTAACACTCTTTGGCTCTGGGTGTTTAGGGCTTTGTCCTCGCAAGGAATTCTCTCTCAAAGACTTCGAGGTGGGTTGATCTCAAACGACAAAAGCCGTATACTAACTCTAAGCAGCCAAGCCAATTTTTGGTGTAGGGGGTGGGCTATTTATAGCCACTAGGCAACCCGACCTGATTTGTCCGAAATGACCCTGGGTCACTAAGAAACTGACACGTGTTCCAATGGTCAGATTTCAAACACACACGACAACTTTACTTGGGCTACAAGCAAAGCTGACTTATCCAGCTCTGGATAAGATTTGCTCTCATTGTCTTCGCTCGAAGACATAGGATTTTGGTTAAGCATCACATCAGTCATTCTGACTGGTTCAGTTGGACCCCACTTAACAGTACGGTGGTTCCTATGACTCAACAAAGAAGAAAAATGAAATAACGAAACAACTAAGTCTTCGCGCTCCATAGTCTTCACGCGATGTCTTCTCTTGTCACAGTCTTCAATGTGAATGTCTTCACATACCATCTTTGACTTCAATGTCTTCATACATTTTTAGGGGTCATCTTTGGTAGGAAAACCGAATCAATGAGGGACTTCTACCTGTGTTATCCTGCAATTCTCACAAACACATTAGTCCCTCAACCAGGTTTGTCGTCAATACTCCAAAACCAACTAGGGGTGGCACTAGATGCACTTACAAGCTTCCCCCTTGTCAGAGTTAGCATCCGTCACCTTGTTGGTGGGATCACCCACTTTCAACGGTGCGGTGGATAGTTTAAGCCCTTCTAGGAATTTATTAAACATGCTTTCAACCTCGGTCGTCATGGATGTTTTCAATGTGTCCAAAGCCACATTGAATTCCTCACGAGAGACCGCGGTTCCCCCATCGCCTGTAGACGAGACCGGATTCACACCGGAGTGCTCTTCCACACCGTCTACGGTGTCAACCATACTCTTCGGACGACAAAGTCCTTAGTAAAGAGACGAGACTCTGATACCAATTAAAAGGATCGATATAGTTGACTAGAGGGGAGGGTGAATAGGCAACTAATAATTTTTGGCTTTTCTTTACCAAATTAAACTTTGCATCAAAGTAGGTTGTATAGATATGCAACTAGGTGAGCAACCTATATGATGCAACAACAACAAGCACACAAGTAAGCAAGGGAAATAACACAAATAAGCTTGCACAAGTAAAGGTACGAGATAACCAAGAGTGAAGCCGGTGAAGACGAGGATGTGTTACCGAAGTTCCTTCCTTTTGAGGGGAAGTACGTCTCCGTTGGAGCGGTGTGGAGGCACAATGCTCCCCAAGAAGCCAGTAGGGCCACCGTATTCTCCTCACGCCCTCACACGATGCGAGATGCCGTGATTCCACTATTGGTGCCCTTGGAGGCGGCGACTGGACCTTTACAAACAAGGTTGGGGCAATCTCCACAACTTAATCGGAGGCTCCCAACAACACCACGAAGCTTCACCATAATGGAATATGGCTCCGCGGTGACCTCAACCGTCTAGGGTGCTCAAACACCCAAGAGTAATAAGATCCGCAAGGGATTAGTGGGGGGAATCGAATTTCTCTTGGTGGAAGTGTAGATCGAGGCCTTCTCAACCAATACCTAGAAAATCAACAAGTTTGATTGGCTAGGGAGAGAGATCAGGTGAAAATGGAGCTTGGAGCAACAATGGAGCTTAGGGTTAGAAGAGATGGTCAACTCGGAGAAGAAGACACCCCTTATATAGTGGACAGACAAATCCAACCGTTATCCACTTAGCCAGCCCGCAACCTACGGTACTACCGCACCAAACCAGTGGTACTACCGCAAGGGCTCCCGGTACTACCGCAGCTAGCCGCGGTACTACCGTGGGCACGGCAGGAGCTAGCCCAGGCCTGTAGCAAAGAAGCTGGGGCAGTACTGCCGCTCGCGCGGTACTACCGCACCCCCTTGCGATACTACCGCAAGGCAGAATTGGACTAGCTTGGGAAGGGCGCAGACAAATAAAAAACGTCTGTGGCAACTTCCGCTGACTTTCAAACAGTGCAAAAATCCAACACGATACTACCGCGCAGGGAGCGAATGTAAAAATTTACATCTGCCCCTACTTCTGTTCATGGTGTTGTGCCAGACCAGGACTCACGGTACTACGGCTCCCAAGGAGCGGTACTACCGTGACCACCTGCTGTACTACCGCAAAGGCCTGCGGTACTACCGCAGGGGCGTGCGGTACTACCGCTCCGAAAAGCAGTACTACCACATGCCCCAGAACAACAACACTAGGAATTCTTCTTTTTGCACAAACACGAAGAAACGGAGGATGCTCCATAGTTCTAAGGGAAAGGCGGTGCAAAGAGGAGTAAACGTGTACGTGACGATTCCACCCAAACCTTTCCAAAGCGGACCCCCTCTTAATAGTACGGCTTTCCTATGACTCAAATCCACCGAAAAAGGAACGTGGAAAAACGTCATCTTCAATAATCTTTGAGGGGCACCAAACCGTCTTGTGCCTAGTAATGAAATATCTGAAATACTCAGGGCACACGATTAGTCCGCAAATGCATTGTCATCAATCACCAAAACACCTTAGGGATAAATATGCCCTTACATCCCCGATGATCGGCAAGCCATAGAGAATAAATGGATCTTCAAGAAGAAGATTGACGCTGATGGTAATGTTACTGTCTACAAATCTTGACTTGTTGCGAAAGGTTTTCGACAAGTTCAAGGAGTTGACTACGATGAGACCTTCTCACCCGTAGCGATGCTTAAGTCTGTCCGAATCATGTTAGCAATTGCTGCATTTTATGATTATGAAATCTAGCAAATGGACGTCAAAAGTTCATTCCTTAAAGGATTTTTGAAAGAAGAGTTGTATATGATGCAACCGGAAGGTTTTGTCGATCCTAAAGGTGCTAACAAAGTGTGCAAGCTCTAGCAATCCATGGACTGGTGCAAGCATCTTGGAGTTGGAATATACGCTTTGATGAGGTGATCAAAGCATATGGCTTTATGTAGACTTTTGGAGAAGCCTGTATTTACAAGAAAGTGAGTGGGAGCTCTGTAGCATTTCTAATAATATATGTGGATGACATATTGTTGATTGGAAATGATATAGAATTTCTTGATAGCATAAAAGGATACTTGAATAAGAGTTTTTCAATAAAATACCTCGGTGAAGCTACTTATATATTGAGCATCAAGATCTATAGAGATAGATCAAGACGCTTGATAGGACTCTCACAAAGCACATACCTTGACAAGATTTTGAAGGAGTTTAAAACGGATCAGTCAAAGAAAGGGTTCTTACCTGTGTTACAAGGTGTGAAGTTGAGTAAGACTCAAAAACCGACCACAGCAGAATATATAGAGAGAATGAAAGTCATTCCCTATGATTTAGTCATAGGTTCTATAAAGTATGCCATGTTGTGTACCAAACCTATTGTGTGACTTGCCATACGTCTAGCAGCGAGGTACTAATATTGATCCAGGAGTAGATCACTAGACAACGGTCAAAGTTATCCTTAGAGGACTAAGGAAATATTTCTCGGTTATGAAGGTGATAAAGAGTTCGTCGTAAAGAGTTACATCGATGCAAGCTTTTACACCAATCCAGATGACTCTGAGTCTCAATATGGATACGTATTGAAAGTGGGAGCAATTAGCTAGAGTAGCTCCGTACATAGCATTGTAGACATAGAAAATTTGCAAAATACATACGGATCTGAATGTGGCAGATCCATTGACTAAACTTCTCTCACAAGCAAAACATGATCACACCTTAGTACTCTTTGGGTGTTAATCACATAGCGATTTGAACTAGATTATTGACTCTAGTAAACCCTTTGGGTGTTGGTCACATGGTGATGTAAACTATGGGTGTTAATCACATAAAGATATGAACTATTAGTGTTAAATCACATGGAGATGTGAACTAGATTATTGACTCTAGTGCAAGTGGAAGACTGAAGGAAATATGCCCTAGAGGCAATAATAGAGTTGTTATTTTATATTTCCTTATATCATGATAAATGTTTATTATTCATGCTAGAATTGTATTAACTGGAAACTTAATACATGTGTGGATACATAGACAAAACACGGTGTCCCTAGTAAGCCTCTACTAGACTAGCTCGTTAATCAAAGATGGTTAAGTTTACTAACCATAGACATGTGTCGTCATTTGATGAACGGAATCACATCATTAGGAGAATGATGTGATGGACAAGACCCATCTGTTAGCTTAGCATAATGATCGTTAAGTTTTATTGCTATTGCTTTCTTCATGACTTATACATATTCCTTTGACTATGAGATTGTGCAACTCCCGAATACCGGAGGAATACCTTGCGTGCTATCAAATGTCACAACATAACTGGGTGATCATAAAGATGCTCTACAGGTATCTCCGAAGGTGTTTGTTGGGTTGGCATAGATTGAGATTAGGATTTGTCACTCCGAGCATCGGAGAGGTATCTCTGGGCCCTCTCGGTAATGCACATCATGATAAGCCTTGCAAGAAATGTGATTAATGAGTTAGTTGCGGGATGATGCATTACGGAACGATTAAAGAGACTTGCCGGTAACGAGATTGAACTAGGTATAAAGATACCAATGATCGAATCTCGGGCAAGTAACATACCGATGACAAAGGGAATAACGTATGTTATCATTACGGTACGACCGATAATGATCTTCGTAGAATATGTGGGAACCAATATGAGCATCTAGGTTCCAGTATTGGTTATTGACCGGAGAGGTGTCTCGGTCATGTCTACATAGTTCTCGAACCCGTAGGGTCCGCACGCTTAACATTCGATGACGATTTTGTATTATATGAGTTATGTGATTTGGTGACCGAATGTTGTTCGGAGTCCCGTATGAGATCACGGACATGACGAGGAGTCTCAAAATGGCCGAGAGTTAAAGATTCATATGTAGGACGATAGTATTTGGACACCGGAAGTGTTCCAGAGGTACCGGGTACGTATCGGGTCAGCAGAAGGGGTTCCGGGCTACCCCTGGCAAACTATATGGGCCATATGGGCCAAGAGGCGAAACACACAAGCCACAAAGGGACTGGTGCGCCCCTCCCATATGGGCTGGCCTAATTGAAGAAGAAAAGGGGAAGGAGGAAAGGAAAAAGGGAATAGGATTCCCCCTTCCCCCTCTTCCCTTCCTACTCCGAATAGGAATAGGAAAGGGGGAGGCCAAATTGGGAGGTTCCCAAGTAGGATTCCTCCTACTTGGGGCGCCCCCTTGGCTGCCTCTCCTCCTCTCCAACCTATATATGTATATGAGGGGGGGGGGCACCGCTAGAACACACAACAAACATTGTTAGCCGTGTGCGGTGCCCCCTCCACAGTTTACGCCTCCGGTCTTATTCTCGTAGTGCTTAGGCGAATCCCTGCGCGGATCACTTCACAATCACCATCACCACGTCGTTGTGCTGACGGAACTCTCCCTTGATACTTTGCTGGATCAAGAGTTTGAGGGATGTCATCGAGCTGAACGTGTGCAGAACTCGGAGGTGCCGTACATTCAGTGCTTGATCGATTGGATCGAGAAGATGTTCGACTACATCAACCGCGTTAAGCTAACACTTCCACTTTCGGTCTATGAAGGTACATAAACATACTCTCCCCCGCTATGCATCTCCTAGATAGATCTTGCGTGAGCGTAGGAATTTTTTTGAAATTGCATGCTACGTTCCCCAACAAGAAGGAGGGGGCGTCGGGTACTCCAAGCGCGGCGTGTTGCCGACCTTGATGTACTTGAGGACGGCGTCGAGGGTGCGGCCGGGGACGCCCCACCATTGGTGATAGAGGCAAAGGTGTCTCGTCTTTCGATGAGATGGTGTCTATCATTTTGGAGGAAGTCGACTTTGACGATCCGACTACGAACGTGCGAGGACGTCGCGCCTTAGCAATCGCTAAACCAACTCCGAGAGGTTATTGACCATGCCGGAGCATGATCAACCTGACCATGAAGGTCTGTTTCCTGCAGGCAAAAGAAGAACAAGCAAGAAACTAAGATTGCAATCTGGATATTGCGAATATAAGAGGAAAGCTTTATTGATCAAGGTGGGGTTATGTGATGCCTTTGTCTGGTCGTTGAATACAAACGAAGTACGCGAAGTTGCAGCTATGTCAAACTTTTAATCTAAACAAAACCCAAAGTCTAAACGACGCCCTAAGGGCTGTATATATGGAGGAAGAGGGGGGGGGGATTTTGTGGCCCTTGGAGGAGGGGTCCGAAACCAACCCTAATTCTTGTTTCCCCACACATACGGACTCTAAAAACAGCCTATACTTAAGTATTTCGAAATTACATGGGCCTGGCCCAATAATAAGGCGACGCAACACCTAGAATAGGCTCTGGACAAAATTTATGAAGTGGCATCTTGTATATTTCGTCCAAGACTTCATGCACTCCTTATGGTGGCTTCAAAGTCCTAAAATCATCACTTGTAACTCTGTTTTTGATCCCCTTACACATGCCATCATCTCCATGCTTGGTCTTGCTCCAGTGTTCATCCCTCTTATCCATGCCAGGCCTTTCATTTGTAAGCAAAACAAATGTATCCAATTTAGGCAGCATCATATTCTCATGAACATTAGAATCATTACCAAGAAATGAAAGTACCTGATAATTTAATTGGCATGCACGAGCTCTAGTAATTGGTCCAGTATGTATAGCAGCAGGGGCTGTGGGTGTAACAATGGTATTGATGTACTCATCAATTGGCGCCGCCCGTCGGAGTTGAGGCGGCTGCGTCCTGTGGGGCTCGACGCCGTTGGTGGAGGCAAGATGCTCCTCGTGGCGACGGTCGAAGTACGCCGTCCATAGCGTGTTGCTGTCGGGGGCGTACCTCGGCTGGTTCCGCGCCTGCTTCGGCAGTGAGGACCGGATACGCGCTATTTCGGCGCGCCGAGCAGCTCCGGTGGGCACTGGTGGCACCCGGACGCCGCCGGCGCTGAGCCTCCAGGTGCCCGACACCCACATGTCCGGCGGTACCGGGTAGTCGGCTTCATAGAGGAGGCGTGCCTCGTCCTCGTGCAGGTGGCGGCAGCTGAAGCCGTTGACTGCTGCACCATCGCCTGGGAAGCGCTCGGCCATGCTCGTCGTCAGGGGAGGGGGGAGAGGAGAGACGAGCGTCAGCGGGGAGAGGTCGAGAGGGGCAGGGTTCTTGCGCGATGGAGTGTGCGCTCACCGGCGAGGGAGGGGCGACGAGAGGGCAGCCGTCGTGTGTACGCGTGGCGGGAGCGGGCGGAACGCGCGGCGCCCGTGCCTTCACTGCGCCGCCCGTGAGGCATCAATGGAAGGCTGTCCGGCGCGGCAGCACGACAACCTTGGCATTGATTCTTCGCGGGAAACCAAGACGATGAGGACGGTGAATGCGCCCGGTCGTTGACTCGGCGGGCCCGCCAGGCTTTCGCGCCAAAATTGTTTCCCCTAGCGTCCCCAGCATGCCGGGTTTGGCCTAGGTCTGCCGACAACAAATTTGGCCCTTACCAGCGAAAGTTGAGTTTCTGGGGACGCGACTGGGCTGATTTTTTGGCGCAGGTAATAAATAAGGCCTTGAAGGAGCTTGTTGGGGGCGAGGCTGGAGATGCTCTTAAGCTCTTCGCGGTCGGACTCTCTCCATTAGTAACATGAATTCAATAAAACCTAACCTGCTCGCGCTTGCGCTTACCCAGCCGCCACCTCCAACGTAGCCAGCTGGCGCCTCCCCAAATTAGGGTTCTTTGCCTCCCACCGGCACCGACGCTGGTCCATCCCGTCTCCGGTGGCCTTAGGGCCGTGGAGGCGGAGTGAATCTCGGCCCTTTCCGGTGGGAGCGCTCCGTTTTCATATATTTTTTCGAGTTTTGTTAGCGTTTGTGTCCTGCTCAGGAAGGCGAGACGGCGGCTGCTCCCTGAAGATGGAATAAAGGTCTCCCCGTCTAGTCCCCGTTCCGGTGATGCGTGCAGCATCATCGGTGGGCGTGTGGAGGTGTGTCTCCAACGGATCTGTCTTTGATGGATTTGCTCGGATCTGTTCGTCGTTCGTCTTCGTTCGTGTGTCTTCAAGTTGGATCCTTTTGATCTACACTCTTCATCTGCGGCGGTTGCTGTTCTGGTGCGTTGGTTCTATGGGACCTTAGCACGACGACTTCTCGACTGTCTAGTACAGTAAGGTTTGCCCGGCTCCGGTGAGGGAAGGGCAATGACAGCGGCGCGCTTTCGGTTCGCTTCCGTGTTTGTAGTCGTCGCTAGGTGGTCTATAAATCTGGATGTAATTTTTATTATTTCTAGTGTTTATTGTACTATCATGATTGAAGGTGAATAGATTGAAAGTTTTTCCGTAAAGAAACATGAATTCAATATCATGCACATCGCCATCCAAGAAATATTGCCGTAAAAGGGTCATGTTGTTGATTTGGTTTGAAGGCACTCAAGCGGTTACGTCCATTAGTCGCCGGTCATCTCTGACTTCCATGGGTGTATGCTCGCTCCCCCATCGAGAAGCATCAAACATCCCACTGGTACGTTAGCGCCAGGTTAAAAGGCCGTGGGTACCGGCTGTCAGGGACATGTCTCCGGCGAGTATATATTTTTTTAGCAAGTGCGAGTAGTAATTGTGGGCATGATGATCTAATAGCTGATCAACGGACAACGGGTGGCGACCGCGGGAAATTCACTGCGCGTGCACGGCCCCATACGTCAGCGACAAGGCAACGTGGTGGCAGGGGGTATTGAAGAGCATTGATGCTGATATTCAATTCCCAGCACCCCCAACTCCTCTTTCCTCACGTCTACCCGAGCACATGTACCCCAAAACATACCGCTCACTCCCATGCTGGATCAGACAATGTAGGGAGCAAAACCATTCAGCCATCCTTCTTGTTTCAAAACAGAACATAGGCTTTCTCAATCTTGTAGGGAGATCTCTCTTGTAGGAAGTTAATTGTGTTGCATCTGCCACAACAGCAAGCAGTGTCATTATAAAACTTCACAGGTAAAAGCCTTACAATCATGCGATGCTAACATGATCATTGATAACCTGCAAAAACACATTGTCATGGATATTCACAATATACCATTTTTTTAGCATATATGCGGCCACACTATCACCAGAAAATAACAAGATATTAATTTATAAAGTAAATCTCATTTTACCCCTAAGTTCCACAGTCGTGACAGAAAATAGCCTATTTAACAGAATTTTCATATTTTTCCCAATTTAAGCAAACAGCTACCACTTTTTACCCCTTTTATTTTTTTCCAATCTGACAAGTTGGCCTCACGTTTCAGCTAATCTGGGTTGCTACGCAGATGACTTAATTACTTCGGTCCATTTTTTTTGGGTTTGGGTTTTCAAACTCCTTTTGTTGGACCTGTGGGCGGCACTGCTGACAGGTTGGGGCGCAGCCCAGCCCGTGAACATGGATAAAGTGTCAAAGTTATATGGCAATGTTTCGTCAAATTGGGTAAATGTGAAAATTCTGTGCAATGCGGTATTCTGTCACAACATAAAAACTTAGAGGCAAATAGTAAAATTTACTCAATCTACAATAACAAACATGATCTTTGTACATTATATGGTCAAACTATACAAATAAACACATGGTATGTCAAACAATATATTGTTACGTACTCAACTTGTCGCCTAAGGAATATAAAGTAGAGAGGCTCGAAGTGGCTGACTTAAGCAAGTGTTGACTCATGGAGAAGTTGACAAAATTTGTTCGTGGCCCACCTTACAAGATTTTTTTTTTCTTGAAAATAAAACAAAAAATACGTTTGCTATCTTGAATTTTTCTTGTCGTTCCAGTACTGGCGTTGAAACAAGAAGGCAATTAGGCAAATGCTCCAGCAGATCTTGTCCCGGGTGTACCTAGCAATTCGCAGCACTCCCCTAGCTGTCCACTTTCTCCACTTCCCTTTTTTCTCACACTCACACACAAGCAGCGGCTCCGTCCCTCCCTCTCCGGCCTCTGCTCTTTCTTCCTCCTCCTCGTTGCCGCAGCCGCAGCCGCAGCCGCCTCCGCCCCGCCTTCGCCGTGCGCTGCGGCCGGCGGATGGGACCCGCAGGCCGGCTGTCCGTGGCGGCCGCTCTCCTCTCATGCCTATGTGAGTAGCTCTCTGCTGATCTGCTGCCTGGCTACACTCCGATTCTTCCCCTTCTTGCAAATTACTGAAGTGCGCCCAGCCGCCGGACATACGAATGCTTGGTCGTAGCCAGTGCTGGTTCTGCCTCTGTGCTGGTTCTCGATTTTGATCTGTCATGGAGGCGAAATCCTAGTTGCGGGAACAAGCGACTGATTCTTGATTTGTCAATGTGCAGGTTTACATGGGCTGTTGGGGAATTCCGGGCAGGCATTTGGTCAGGGCCCGCCGGTGCTCCACCGGATCGACCACGCGGAGGAAGATGACGACAGCGGCGGCCTCATGCCGGAGCTCTCGCCGACCGGCTCCCCCCAGCCCTTCGTCCCCTTCCTCGCGCCTGCCCCTCTCGCGCCCTTCTACAACAACTCTACGCCCAAGTTGTCAGGTCTCA